>NW_007259093.1:161766-209922 GCF_000164805.1 Carlito syrichta | reverse complement strand
GAAGGATCGCCAGAGCCCAGCAGGTCGAGGCTGTGGTGGCCGGTAGCGGCCACTGCACTCTAGTCTGGGCGACAGAGTGAGACTCCAACTCAAAAAAAGAAAAAAAAATTTTTTTCTTCCTTCTATTTTCTTTCTTTTTTTTTTATTGTTCTTATTTCATTGCTGTGATTGTTATTCTAAATTATTGAGGTGAAAACCAACTTTAATTTCTGTCTTCTTGGTTTTCTAAATACTTTTAAAGTCGTAATTTTACCTCCTCACTTTGGCCCCATGGGTTTTGATGTATATATAAGTACAGCAGTTCCAATGTTTTTGTTTGATTACTTGTAAGTCATTTGTATTTTCTGTTTTTATTTTCTTTTCAACCCAAGAGTTATTTAGAAGTGCATTTAAAAATTTCCAGTTGGAAGAGGGATTGATACTATGTTAATTTTTTTTTTGTTTTGGAGTTGGAGTCTCACTCTGTCACCCAGTCTAGAGTACAGTGGCACACTCACTGCCACCACAGCCTTGACCTGCTAGGCTCTGGCGATCCTACCACCTCAGCCTTCCAAGTAGCTGGAACTACAGGTGCGCCAATATCGCATAGGCCATAATCAGTTACCATAATGTAGTATTAAAAATTAACATAGTATTGGCTGGGCTCGGTGGCCCAACCTGTCAGCCCAGCACTTCAGGAGGCCGAGGCGAGAGGATTGCCTGAGCTTGCGGGTTCGAGACCAGCTTGGGAAACATGGTGAGACCACGTCTCTACAATAACATAAGAAAATTTAAATCTCCTGTGCTAGCCGGGCTCGGTGGCTCAGCCTGTAATCCCGTGCTTTGGGAGGCTGTGGTGAGTGGATTGCCTGAGCCCGCGGGTTCGAGACCCGCCTGAGCAACTTGGCGAGACCTCATCTCTACAATAAATTAAAACTAGCTGGGTGTGGTAGCACGCGCCTGTAGTTCCAGCTATTTGGAAGGCTGAGGCAGAAGGATCGCCGGAGCCCAGCGGGTCGAGGCTGCGGTGGCCGGGAGTGGCCACTGCACTCCAGTCTGGGCGACAGAGTGAGATTCCAACTCAAAAAAAATAAAAATAAAAATAAATAAATCTCCTGTGCAGCAGAGTGAGATTCCAACCCCCACCCCCCAAAAAAAAAGAAGTTTATTGATCCTTGACTTAAAACTTAGTGTTTGTGACTTTTTCATATGGGTTGAAAATATGTGTATTTTCTCTTGGGTGCAAGTTCCTTATATCCCTGATGGAATAACGTAAGTTGTATTATACCAATCCTTATATCCTTCCTCATTGTTGGTCGCTTTGATTATAGATGTCTGAGAGAGATGTATATAAACTTCCTATCACAACTAAATTTGTTCACTTCTCATATTGTACTCAAGGTTACCTTTATATCCTTTGAAGTTTTTTTTTGTGCATAGTGTATAAAGGTCATAACTATATTTTTCTGCTGTTTTTCCTGCATACAGTATGAAATAACACTCTGTGTCCTGTTTGTATATTTGTTTATTTTTGCATGCCTTGATTCTTTCACCCTAAAGAATATTATTGTTTCTGTCAAGATTAGGTTCAACAGCATATATTAGAAAAAAATGTTAAACAAGAAACAAAATAGTTTATGGTTGGGTGTGGTGGCTCATGCCTGTAATCCCAGCATTTTGTGAGGCCCAGGCAGGGGTATTGCTTGAGCCTAGGAGTTTGAGACAAGTCTAGGCAATGTAGTGAGACCTTGTCTCTACAAAAAATAAAACAAATTTAACTGGGCATGGGGGCATGCGCCTGTACTCCCAGCTACTCAGGAGGCTGAGGCGGCAGAATTGCTTGAGCCCAGGAGGTCGAGACTGTGGTGAGCCACGATCATGTCACTGCCCTCCAGTCTGGGCAACAGAGTAAGACTCCAACTCAAAAAAAAGTTAGTTTAAACAAGGAAGATTATTTCTTTCTTGGGTAAGAGAAATCTGGAGATAGCTATCCCAGGGCTCTGCAATGTCATCTGGGACCCAGGCTCCTCTTCTGCTTCACCATCTTGGTATATGGTTTCCATCCTAAGGTCCCCTCGTGGTCCACGAGACTTCTGGAGCTCGAGCCAGCACATCTTCATTGAGGGCCAGAAGGAAGAGGAAAGGTAGGAGGGCAAAAAGGGGTCTGTCCCCAGCTCAGCTGATTTCTAATAAGTGACCTTTTCAGAAGTCCCAGAAAACAATTCTACTTGTGTCTCATTGGCAGAACTTAGTCAGGTGACAATACCTAAGCTACCAAGGAGGCTGGCAAGTCTAGTTTTTAAACTTCTAGGTAGGTCTGTCTTGGCTAAAAATTGGCATTGTGTTATCAAGGAGGAAGGTGAGAATGGCAGCCAGTAATTTCTGCTGTCACCTGTTATAGTTCTTGTTAGTATTTGTTTGCCTCTTACAATTTTTCCTGATCCTTTATTTTCAGTCTTCCTCAGTTATTTTGTTTCAGGTATGTCTCTTGTAAACTACAGCAAGATCTTGAGCTATTTGGTTTTAGACAATTGGAATATCTGCCTATTAATAAGTGAATGTGGCCAGACTCGGTGGCTCAGCTTATAATCCCAGCACTTTGGAAGGCCGAGGTGAGTGGATTGCCTAAGCCCGTGGGTTCGAGACCTGCCCAGGCAACTTGGCGAGACCTCGTCTCTACAATAAATCAAAAACTAGCTGGGCATGGTAGCACGGGCCTGTTGTTCCAGCTACTTGGAAGGCTGAGGCGGAAGGATTGCTGGAGCCCAGCAGATCTAGGCTGCAGTAGCCGGGAGCGTACCACTGCACTCCAGCCTGCGTGACAGTGAGACTCTGACTCAAAAAAAAAAAAAAAAAGTGAATGTAATGCATTCATTTTTTTATGATTGTTGATGTGTGTGCAGCATTCTTGCCATTATCTTTTTTGCTTTCTGTTTGCCATGCTTTTGATTTCTTTTTTCCTTTCCTGCCATTTGTTGGACTGTGATTTTTCTCAGAAATTGTCCTTACTGTATCAATTTTTTGGTTATTACTCTTAATGTTTCTTTATGTTGAAATTATTTCCCATTTACAGAAAAGTTGTAAGAATAGTACAAAGGATTTCTGTATATCCCTTATCTAGATTCCCTAGATGTCAGAATTTTGTCAAATTTCCATTAACTTTTTATCTCTTCATATGTATGCATATGTTTCCTGAACCATTTGAGAATAGGTATTTCCTTAGACATCGCTTAAAGAATAAGGACATTCTCTTAGATAACCAGAATATAATTGTCAATATCATGAAATTAAAATCCATGCAATGTTATTATCTCATCCACAGGTAGTATTCAGATGCTATCATCAATTTTTCTAGTAACATCCCTTATAACAAAAGAAAAAAATCTTTATTCTGGTCCAGGATGCATATAATTGTCTTGACTCTTTAGTTTCTTTTGATCTGAAGCAGTTCCTGTGTCTTTTATGACTGACATTTTTGAAGACTACAGGCCAGTTATTTTGGGAAATGTCCCTAATTTTGGATCTGTTCATGTTTTATTATGATTAGATGCAGATTATACAATTTTGGCAAAAATACCACTGAGAAACAATGTTGGTTCTTCTTGGTGTTTTATATCCGGAGGCACATGATGTCAATTTTTTTCATTACTTGTGATTTTAACTTTGGCCATGTGCTTAAGGTAGTGTTGGGTAGGTTTTTCCACTTAAAGTTACTATTCTCTTTGAAATTAATAAATACAGTCAGTGCTTTATATGCATGGGGTCTGTAATCATTGATTCAACCAACTGTGGATCAAAAATACTCAAAAACAGTTGTGTCTGTACTGAACATGTATTGACTTTTTAATATATTGTATTAGGTATTATTAAGTAATCTAGAGATAATTTAACATATATGGGATGATGAGCACAGGTTATATGCAAATACTGTGCTATTTTGTATTACGGATTTGAGCATCCATGGATTCTGTTGTCTGTGGAGGTCCTGCAATGTTCTAATCCCATCATTCCTTTTACATTTACTAGTTGGCATTCGACTTCAAGAAAGAGCTTTATCTTCATCTTATTTGATTATTTATTTATGTATTTGTATTAGTGTGAACACCTGGATTCTCATTCAGTGGGTTTTAATCCATTACTATTATTAGTTATTTTGAGGCATATATTATTTCAGAATCAGCTAGTGGAAGTTCCTCCTATGTTCTTTTGACTTGTTCCCTTACTTCGAGTACTACCTGATTTTCTGGCATAAGAATATGTTCCCGGTTCATCTCATTCTTTCCTCTACCCAACCTGGATTCACTACTTCTCCAAGGAACCTTGATTCCTTTTTTTAAAAAAATAGCTTTATTGAGGTACAGTTGGTACATGTGTAGCAACTATAAATGCTACTGTATTAATTTTCAATTTCCTATTCATTGCTAGTATATAAAAATGCAAATCATTTTTGTATGTTGGTCTTATATCCTACAACCTCACTGAATTCACTTAATTTTAGTAGCTTTTTTGAAGAGTTCATTAGATTATCTACAAATAATTCTGTCAACTGTGAATAAAGGCAGTTTCTTTTTTTCTAATCTAGATGCCTTCTGTTTATTTTTATTGCCATATTGCATCATTGGTCCCTCCAGTAAACTGTTAGATACAACTTGTGAGAGTGGTCATGGTAACTTTGTTCCTGGTCTTTGGAAAAGTCATTCAGTCTTTCACTATTAAGTGTGATGTTGCCTAAAGATTTTTCATAGATTTCCTTCATTAGCTTGAGGAAGTTTCCTTCTATTCCTAGTTTGCTAGTAATTTTTTTAAAAAATAGATGTTTGTTCAAATGTTTGTTCTGTATCTATGGAGATGATCATGTAGTAAACAGACTATAACTGTTACTATTGATTAATTATATTGATGGATTTTTGAATATTAAGCCAACCTTTTATTCCTAGAATAAACCCCTGAGGTCATGATGAATTATCCATTTTAGATATTGTTGGATTTTTTTTTTTTTCCAAAGATGATGGAGGTCTCACTCCATCACCCAGGCTAGAGTGCAGTGGCATGATCATAGCTCACTGCAACCTCAAACTCCTGGGCTCAAGCGATCTTCTCACCATAGCCTCCCCAGTAGCTGGGACTACAAGCACATGCCACCATACCCAGCTAATATTCTTATCTTTTTTTTTTTTTGTAGAGACAGTCTCACTATGTTACCCAGGCTGGTCTCAAACTCCTGGGCTCAGCAATTCTCCTGCCTCAGCCTCCCAAAGTGCCGAAATTACAGATGTGAGTTACTGTGCCTAGCCATATTGTTGAATTTGATTTGCTAAAATTTTGTTCAGAGTTTTTTCATCTGTATACATGAGGAATATTCATTTTTATTTTTAAAAATTATTTAATTTGTAAAGACAGGGTCTCACTAAGTTGCCCAGGCTAGTCTTGAACTCCTGACCTTAAGTGATCCTCTTACTTTGGCCTCCCAATGTGCTAGGATTACAGGCATAAGACACTCATGCCTGGCTAAGTTTTGTTTTCTTTTTTTTAGTATTGATTTTCAATTTGTTTTATTTTAAAGATGTGGCTTTTGTATCAGAGAAATGCTGGCTTTAGGAAGTTATTTCTTCCTTAAGTGGTAGGCTCCACCTAGGAAGCCTTCTGCATCTAGAGTCTTGTTTGTGGGAAGTTTTTAATTACAAATTTGATTTACTTAATTGCTACAAGGCTATTTGGATTGTTTATTTTATTTTATGTTTATTTCAATAGCTTTGGGGGCGTACAAATAGTTTTTGGTCTGGACTTTAAGTGTACACACCATCGCCACCTCTATACATTGTACCTGATAGATGATTTTTTGTCCCTACACCTCTTCTCCCCTTCCCCTTCTGTTATCTATTTCTTTAGAGCAAGCTTTGGTAGTTTGTGTCTTTCGAGGAATTTATCCATTTCATCTAAGATGTTGAATGTATTGGTATCAAGTTGTTCATAATATTCTCTTATCCTTTTATCATCTCTAAAATCTATAGTAATGTCATCTCTTTCATTCTTATATGGTAATTTTAGTCTTCTCATCCCTATACTGATAATTTGAGTCTTTTAAAAAAAAAATCTGGCTATAAGTTTTACAGTGTTACTGATTATCTCAAAGAATCACCTTTGATTTCATTGATTTTTTTTCTATTTTTCTGTTTATTGTTACATTTATGTCCATTCTGATATATGTGATTTCTTTCTGCTTACTTTGAGTCGTCTTTTTTCTTCTTTTGTTCTTTTATTTTTCTAGGCTTGTTTTTTAGGGCAGATGGAATTTGAGTTCATTGATTTGCAACCTTTCTTCTTCTTTTTTTTTTTGAGTTGGAGTCTCACTCTGTCGCCCAGACTGGAGTGCAGTGGCCGCTCCCGGCCACTGTAGCCTCGACCTGCTGGGCTCCAGCGATCCTGCCACCTCAGTCTTCCGAGTAGCCAGAATTAAAGGCATACGTTACCACGCCCAGCTGATTTTTTGATGTATTGTAGAGATGAGGTCTCGCCAAGTTGCCCAGGCAGGTCTCAAACCCGTGGGCTCAGGCAATCCACTCACCTCAGCCTCCCAAAGGCATGGGATCTTCTTTTTTATATAAGTATCGTGTGCTATAAATTTCCTTCTAAGTACTGCTTTCGTTGTATAAATACTTTAAATTTTTCCTTTTGACTTTCTTACTGATCCCCAGGTTATTTAAAAGTGTTATTTAGTTTCTAAGTACTTTGGGATTTTCTTGATGATATCCTTCTGTTATTGATTTCTAATTTAATTCCACTGTGGTCAGAAAAAAAATACTACATGTGACCAGGCATGGTGGCTCATGCCTGTAATCTCAGCACTTTGGGAGGCTGAGGTGGGAGGATTGCTTGAGGCCAGGAGTTTGAGACCAGCCTGGACGACATAGCAAGACCTCATCTCTACAAAAAAATTAGCTGGGTGTAGTGGTGCACATCTGTTGAGCCAGCTATCCACGAAGCTGAGGCAGGAGGATCACTTGAGCCCAGGAGTTCAGGGCTGCAGTGAGCTATAATCGCACCACTGCACTGCACTCTGGGCAACAGAGCAAGACCCTCTCTCTAAAAAAAATAAAATAAAATGCTTCATGTGACTTAAATCCTTTTAAAAATTGTCAAGAGTGTTTATGGCCCTGAATATGGTCTGTATAGGTGAATTTTTTGTGTACACTTGAAAAGGATATGTATTCTGCTATCTCTTTTGAACATTGTTAGCGTGTTGTATCTTTTTACTTTTAACCTATCTGTGTCTTTGAGTTCAAAGTGGGGATTTTGTAGATTTCAGTCTTTAATCTAATTGAACAATCTCTGTCTTATTTACATCTTGCTGTTTGTTTTCTGTTTGTCACATCTGATTTTCTTTTTTTTTTTTTTTTGAGTTGGAGTCTCACTCGGTCTCCCAGACTGGAGTGCAGTGGCCGCTCCCGGCCACCGCGGCCTCGACCTGCCGGGCTCCAGCGATCCTTCCGCCTCAGCCTTCCGAGTAGCTGGAATTACAGGCGTGCGCTACCGCGCCTGGCTGATTTTTTGATTTATTGTAGAGATGAGGTCTCGCTGTCCATGGGCTCGGCAATCCACTCACCTCAGCCTCCCAAAGGCGCGGAATTACAGGCTGAGCCACCGAGCCGGCTGGCATCTGATTTTCATTCACTTTTTCCTCTTCTGCCTTCTTTTGGGTGAATTAAGTAATTTTTATGATTCCGTTTTATCTCCTTTGTAGGTTAATTAGCTATAATTCATTGTTATGTTATTTTAGTGGATCAGGTAATTGTGTGTTGGAGGTGTTCTTGAAGAACATCCTTTAATATTTCTTGTAGTGCGACTCTATAATTATCTTTTCAGTTAGTTTAAATAGAAAATATATCTTTGTATTTGCCCATTTAGTTACCATTTCCTATGCTCATTTCTTTGTTCCCATTTCGTATCATTTCCTGCTCCAAAATGTCAATAGTGCTGGTGATGTATTCTTTTGACTTTTATACATCGTTGATGAGGCTACGTTGGGAGAAAGAAAAATATCTGGTGAGAAATAGGAGATAAAAAGAACTAAATGGAAATTTTAGAACTGAAAATATAATAACCAAGATTTTAAAACTCACTAGATTAAAAGTAAGAAGACCACAGTAGAGATAACAGAGAAAAGAGTCAGTGAATTGAAGATAGATTAATAGAATTATCCATTCTAAACAACAAATGGGAAAAACAAAGACTAGGAAGAAAGGGGCAGAGTTTCAGAAACCTGTAGAAAAACAACAAAAGGTGGCAAAGGATAGGTATGTAAATCAATGGAATAGAATTGAGAGTCCATAAATAAACCTATACATTTATGGTCAATTGGTTTTCAAAACATGTGCCAAGATAATTCAACAAGGAACAAGATGGCTGTTCAACAAATGGTGCTGGGACACCTGGATATCCACATGTGAAAGAGTGAGGTTAGACCACTATCCTTATCCAACGTGCAAAAATTAACTTACAATGGATCAACCACCTAAATAGAAGAGTTAAAACAATAAAACCCTTAGAAGAAAATATAGGGGTAAATTTTCATGACCTTGAATTTGGCACAGGTTTCTTAGATATGATATCAAAAGCATAAGGCACAAAGAAAAAAGATAAATTGAACTTGATAAAAATGAAAACCATGTGTGCATCAAATGAGGTTAAACAACCTACAGAATAGGAAAAAAATAGTGGCAAAGTATATAAAGCAGTCCCCCCTCATCTGTGTAGGATTTGTTTCAAGAACCCCAGTGGAGGCCTGAAATTTTTTCCTGTGCATACGTATCTACGATACAGTTTAATTTATAAATTAGGCAGAGTAAGAGATTAACAACAACAGTAATAAAATAGAAGAATTGTTAACTATTTCATTCACAATTTCAAGGACAGAAGATTTGTTTTAGCTATAAATCTTAGCAATCTCAGTATATATTTTCTCTTCCTTATTAAGTTGAGAATGTTCACATTTTCACTTAAAGGAAGAACTTCAGGGCTTCTCTTTGGCATATCCAAACTGCCAGCATGTGTATTCCTGAGCTTTGGGGCCATTATTAAGTAAAATCAGGGTTAATTGGACAAAAGCTCTACAATACCATGACAGTCAACTTGATAAAATTGAAATGACTACTAAGTTACTAATTGGCAGATAGTGTATAGTTTGGATCTCCTAGACAAAGGAATGATTTACTTCCCAGATGGATTGGAACAGGATAGTGAAAGATTTTATCATGCTGCTCAGAAAGGTCTGCAATTTAAAACTTATGAATTGTTTATTTCTAGAATTTTCTGTTTAACACTTTTGAACATTGGTTGGCTGCAGGTAACTGAAACTATGGAAAATGAAACCAAGAATAAGGGGGGACAACATATATAATAATGTTATAGCATCCAGAATATGTAAAGAGTTCTTATAATTCAACCATAAAACACAGTTTAATTTAAAAATAAGCTTTCAACAAAGGACTAAAATTCCTAGCAAGTACAATTAGGCAAGAAAAAGAAATAAAAGGTGTACAAATTGGAAAGGAAGATGTAAACTTATCTCTGTTCACAAATGGCATGTCTTATATTTCGAAACCCCACCAAAAAACTGTTAGAATAAACAAATTCAGTAAAGTTGCAGGACACAAAAGTCAACATACAACAATAAATTTTTTTCCATATGCTAGCAATGAATAATCAGAAAAGGAAATTAAGAAAATCTGAGTTACAATAATATAAAAAAATAAAATATGTATGTATAACTTTAACCAAGGAGGTGAAAGACTTATACATTCAAAACTACAAAATACTGCTGCAAGAAATTAAAGACACAAATAAATGGAAAGACATCTTGTTTTCATGGATTGGATAACTTAATATTGTTAAGATATCTTACTACTCAAAGCAATCTACAGATTTAATGCAATCACTATCAGTATCCCAGTGTTATTTTGTTTATTTACAGAAATAGAAAAATCCATTCTAAGGTTCATATGGAATCTTAATGGACCGCAACTAGCCAAAACAATTTTGAAAAAGAACAAAGTTGGACAATTCACACTAACAGTTTTCAAAAGTAACCACAAAGCTCCAGTAATCAAAACAGTCTGATTCTGGCACAAAGACAGACATATAGACTCATGAAACAGAATAGTGAGCACAGAATTAAACCTGACATATAGGGTCAAATGAACTTCAACAGTGTTAAGACCACTAAATCTGGGGAAAAATAGTTTCTTCAATAGATGGTGCTAGGAACACTGGATAATATTTGCATATAAAAGAAGGTGATTGGACCCTTATCTTACACGATATACAAAAATTAACTCAAAATGGTTTAAATACCTAGACATATGATTTAAAACTTAACTCCTAGAAGGAAACATGGAGAAAATCTTCACAATATTGAATTTGACACTGATTTCTTGGGTATGACACCAAAAGCACAGCCAACAAAAGAAAAAATAGACAAGTGAGACTATGTCAAATTAAAAAACTTGTGCATCAATGAAACAACAGTGAAAAGGCAATCTACAGAATGAGAGATAACATTTGCAAATCATATACTGTATCTGATAAGGAGTTAATATCCAGAACATAAAAAGAATTGCTACAACTCAATAAGAAAAAAATAAATTGCCTGATTTAAAAGTGGGAAAAATTTGAACACATATTTCTCTAAACATGTTATGCAAATGGCCAACAGGTATATGAAAAAATGCTCAACATCAGTCGTTGTTAGAGAAATACAAATCAAAATCACAATGAGCTATTACCTGATACCTATTAGTACGGCCATCATAAAAAAAATAAATTAGCAAGTGTTTGGTGGGGATATAGAAGTTGAAATACTTGTGAGAATGTAAGATGGTATAACATCTATGGAAAACAGTATGAAGGTTCTTTAAAAAGTTAAAAATAGGTTTATTTATTTTAAGAGTTGGGTCTTGCTCTGTCACTCAGAGTAGAGTGCAATGGCACAATCATGGCTTACTGCAGCCTCGAACTCCTGGCTCAAAGGATCCTCCCTCCTCAACCTCCTGAGTAGTTAGGACTACAAGAACATGCCACCATGCCCAGCTGCTAATTTTTTTTAAAACTTGTGCGCGCGTGTGTGTGTGTGTGTGTCTGTGTGTGTGTGTATGTAGATGGTGTCTCACTGTATTGCACAGGCTGGTCTTGAACTCCTAACTGCAAGTAATCCTCCTGCTTTGCCCTCCCAAAACACTGGGATTGTGAGTTTGAGCTACCGTGCCTGGCCAACAAACTAAAAATATATTTATTATATGATCTGACAATTCCATTTCTGGGTATATATCTGAAAGAATTGAAAGCAAGATCTCAAAGAGATATTTGCACACCCATGTTCATAGCAGCATTATTCATAAGAACCAAGAGGTGAATATAACTCAAATGTCTGTCAGTGGTTGCATTGATAAACAAGACTCTGGAGATGTTTATACAACAATGTGAATATATTTAGTAATCTAACATATGCACACTTAAAATGGTTAAGATGGTAAATTTTATGTGTTTTTGCACCACAATTAAAAATAAAAAAATTTTTTTTAAAAAGGATGGAAGAGAAAATAAAGCAAAAACAAAGACTACTAAAATTAGGAATAAAAGAAATTACAAGGATTATAAGGCAATACAATTAATATGTCAATGAAGAAGATAACTTAGATGAAATGGAGTAATTCTTAAAAAGACAAAAACTAAACTGACTGAAGAGGAAATAGAAAATCTGAATATACCTACAACATGTAAAGAAATTGAGTTAGTAATCAACAAACTTCCAACAAAGAAAAGCCCAGGGTCAGGTGGCTTCACTGTGGCAAAGTTTACCAAATGTTTAAAGTAAAATAAATACTAAATACATTAATACTAATCCTTTACAATTTGTTGTACAAAATAGAAAAGAAGAGCATGCTTACCAACATTTTCTCTGTGGCCAGTATTACCATATTACCAGAAGCAGACAGGGAAATTCAGGAAAAGAAATTGGAAGCTTTATGAACATAAATGTAGAATCTCTCAGCAAAATACTAGCAAATCAAATGCAGTAACATATAAAATGGATTAAATACCACAACCAAGGATGCTTGACATCAGGGTATTAAATAATGAAATATAGCACATTAATAGAAAAAAGCAAAAATCACATCATCCCAATAGATACAAGATAAGCATCTGACAAAATTCAACACCCTTTAGTGATGAAAGTACCAATAAGCCAAGAGTAGAAAAGAACTTCCTCAGCCGAATAAAGAGCAGTTGTAAATAACTCTCACCCAAAATCATACTTATTGCTGAGAGGCTGAATGTTTTCTCTAAGATCAGGAGTAAAGCAAGGATGTCCACTTACCACTCTTATTCAGGGTAGTACTCAAAGTCTTAGCCAGTTTAATAAGGCTTAAAGCACATAAAAGGCATAGATTGGAAAGAAAGAAATACTCTCTATACACAACATGATTGTATGATTTTTTTTTTTTTTTTTTTTGAGTTGGAGTCTCACTCTGTCACGCGGACTGGAGTGCAGTGGCCGCTCCTGGCTGCTGCAGCCTCAACCTTCAGGACTCCAGTGATCCTTCCACCTCAGCCTTCCAAGTAGCTGGAACTATACCATACCTGGCTAATTTTTGATTTTATTGTAGAGATGAGGTCTCGCCAAGTTGCCCAGGCGGGTCTCGAACCCGCGGGCTCAGGCAATCCACTCATCTCAGCCTCCCAAAGCGCTGGGATTACAGGCTGAGCCACCGAGCCCGGCTGATTGTATGATTTTTAGCAAGGTCATAGAATACAAGATTAGCACACAAAAACATCAATTCTGTTTCTGAATGCTAGCAATCAACATTTGTAAGCCAAAGGTTTTAGTAGTACTATTTAAAATACCTCTCTCCAAAATGAAATACCTAGGTATGAGCCTAACAAAATATGAACAGGAATCATGCTGAACAACTAAAAATACATATGAGTAAAATCAAAGAAGACCTAAATAAACAGAAAGACATACTATTTTTATGAACTGGAAGACTCAGAGTGGCAAAGACATCAATTCTCCCCAAATCTACAGGTATAATAACAATCAAATTCCCAGCATAATTTTTTGAGGATATAGACTTACTGATTCCAAAATTTTATGGAAGAACACAATAACCCTAATAGATAAAAGAATTTTAAGAAACAAAAATAATTTGGAGGCATCACATTACTGGATGTTGACTTACTATTAAACTACAATAATCAAGACAGGTAGTATTGGTGGGGGATCAGAGATCAAGGGAACAGAATACAGATTGTAGAAATATACCCCCAAAATATTGAAGGCCATGTGAAGACAGATACAGAGATGGGAGTTATGCTGCCTTAAACTAAGAATGACAGCTAGATTTTAGACTCTGGTCTTCAGAACTATCAGAGAATGAATGTCTGTTTTAAGCCACCAAGTTTGTGGTAGTTCTTTTTGACAGCTCCAGGAAACATAGATTTTGATACTGAAAGTGGAGTGCTGCTGTAACAAATACCCCTCCCAAATGTGCAAATGGCTTTGGAATTGAGTAATTGGAAAAACCACTTGAATAATGAATAATGGGAGAATTTTGACAAGCATAATAGAAAAAGCCTAATTGCCTTGATGAGAGTGTTCATAGAAATATGGGTGTTGAAGGAGATTCTGGTGAAGGCTTGAAAGGAAGTGAGAAGTACAGTAAAGAAATAGATTCTGCTACCTTAGAGAATACAGAATATTTTTAGAAATATGAATGTTAAAGGTAATTCTGGTGAGGTCTCAGAATGAAATAAGTAACATGTTATTGGAAATTAGTGGAAAGGTGATTTTGTTATAAAGTGGTAGAAAGTTTGACTTAATTAGTTCTACTGTTGGAAAGTATAACTTGTAAGTGATGAACTTAGATATTACTTTAGGAAATCAAGCAAAGTGTTGAAGGTGAGAACTGGTTTCTCCTTGCTGCTTATATTATAGTAAAGTGTCAGAGGAAAGAGATAAAGTAAGGGATGAACTGCTGAGCAAAAAAGAACCAGCACTTGATTACTTGGGAGGTTTGCAGCCTATCCAGACTGCAAAGGATGCTAAAAATAAGAAATTTATTGTTGGAAAAGAATGCTCTGGAGAGAAGGCCAAGGGTGCAGTCTGACATCCTTTTACTGAAGAGATCCTGTGTGTGACTCATAATTCCACTCAACTATCTTTTTTTTTTTTTTTTGAGTTGGAGTCTTACTCTGTCGCCCAGGCTGGAGTGCGGTGGCATGCTCATGGCCACTGCAGCCTCGACCTGCTGGGCTCCGGCGATCCTTCCACCTTAGCCTTCCAAGTAGCTGGAGCTATAGGTGCGTGGTACCACACCTGGCTAATTTTGCTTTTTAACTTAAAAATTTTTTAATTTTAAAATTGTGGGGTACATTTCATGGTTAGGTATACAAATATTCATTGTGCAGGTACCCTTGTTGACGAGGTGTGGCCCCGTTTCCCCAAGCAGATTTCCACTACTGTCAATCCCACTTCCCCGCCCCCCAATCCCCCTGCAGTTTCCCTGCTACTGTCCATCCTTTTCTTATAGTATTGAGGTAGTTGTTCAAGGTCCACTTATGAGTGAGGACATGTGATACTCAGTTCTTTGTTTCTGTGAGAGATCACTCAGTATTATAGACTCCAAGTTCATCCAGGTTGCTGCAAAGTTCATGATTTTGTTGTTTTTTTTTTTTTTTTGAGTTGGAGTCTCACTCTGTCACCCAGACTGGAGTGCAGCGGCCACTCCCGGCCACCGCAGCCTCGACCCGCTGGGCTCCGGCGATCCTTCTGCCTCAGCCTTCCGAGTAGCCGGAATGACAGGCGCGCGCTACCGCGCCCAGCTCATTTTTTGATTTATTGTAGCGATGAGGTCTCACTGCCCAGGCGGGTCTCGAACCCGCGGGCTCAGGCACTCCACTCACCTCAGCCTCCCAAAGGCGCGGGATGACACGCTGAGCCACCGAGCGCGGCTGAACCTTCTTTTCTAATGCCATGGGTCCACTTGACATACACAGGAGATCTGCAAGGTTTTTGACAGTGCTGTGTCATCAGAAATACTGCCAAGTTGGTCTGAAGGAGACAGATAGAATAAACTGAAGGAAGGCCATTGAACTTCTGGGGTTCTGCAGGCAGAAAATGGAGTAACAGAGCTACTTCGTTGCAAATATGTGCTACTCTTCAAGAAATATATAATGACTGTGAAGGCAGAGCCAATGTGGGTACCGAGGGAGATGGAGCCACTGCTACAGATGCAGAGGGTGACAGAGCCTTTGCTGCAGATGCAGAAGGTAACCAAACCGTGGCCATGGATACAGAGCCACTGCCATAGATGCACAGCATGGTGGGGCACCACTGCAGGCACAGAGCATGATTGAGCCACTATTGCTGGTGCAGAGGGCACCTGAGCTGCTACCATAGGTGCAAAAGACAGAGCCAACCACCAGAGTCAATTATTCTCAGACCTTGAAGCCTAATGATGTTGAAGTCGTCATTTGTTTTCTAGTTTCATAGGTCTATAGATGGAAAGGAATTTTACCCCAGGATGAATCATACTCAAAGTGTCAGCCATACCTGATTCAGATAATTTAGAAAATAAAATTTGGGACTTTTTGAGCTGATGATATTTAGATAAGTTTTTAGATTTGTAGTTGATGCTGCATTGGGTTAAGTCTTTTGAAAGTATGGAGATGAGCTGAATATATTTTGCATGTCAGATAGACATTAATTTAGTGGGTCTGGAAGGTAAACTGCAGTTGTTTGAATGGTGGCCCTTCAAAAGATATGTTCACATGGAACCTGTGAATAAGACCTTATTTGGAAAAGGGTCTTTATAGATGTAACTAAGGATCTCAAGGTAAGATCATCCTAGATTAGATATCTTCAAGGACAAGTGTCTTAGGAGAGAGGAGGAGAACACAGAGAAGGCCACATGAAAATGGAGGTAGAGATTGGATTTATGCTGCCACAAGCCAAGGAACAGTTGGAGCCACCAGAAAATGGAAGAGGCAAAGAAGTATTCTCCATTAGAGCTTTCAGTGGGAGTGTAGAAGCCCTGTGACACCTTGATTTTGAACTGCTGACATCCAGAGCTATGAGAATAAAATGAAAAACTTTTGAAAAGCAGGGAACATAATGGCAAACTGCCACATATTCTATTAAAAAACTTGCATCCAGAATATTTGAAAATCTCTGAAAAAGCAACAATAAGAAAATAAGCAACCCAATTAAAAGCCTGGGACAAAAAATTCACCAAAGACGATATAAGGATGGCAAATAAAAAGAAAAAATGAAAATTTTTTTGATTTAAAAAAACCCAGCATTATTAGCCATTAAGGATATAAATTAAAATCACAATAGACATCACTAGACACCTATTAGAATGAGGTACGTTTTTTAAAAAAATGATCAGGACACAGAGCAATTGGAACTGTCATATACTAGTGGAGATACAAAATGATATAGCTATTCTGGAAAACTGGCATGAAGTTAAATATCTCCTTACCATATAAACCAGCAATCCTTCCACTGGACAGTTACATTAGAGAAATGAAGGCTTATTTTCATGCAAAAAATCTGCTCATGTATATGGCTGTACTTGTTAAAAATGGGAAACACCTAAATATTTTTCAGTAGGTGAAAAGATAAGATAAACTGTTGTACAACTATGTGCTTATGGTGGTTTTCATTCTGTTCTAGAGTTCTGTGCAAAGTTCTTTGAAGAATTTTGAATGTTTCTGGTAGTGAAGCTCTCCAAATTAATTTTGTCTACTTTCTTTCTTTTTTTCCCCTAAAAATGTCTGGTTCACCTTTATATAAAATTCTGGGGTTGACAACTTCTGTGTATATTAAAGATGCCATCCCATTGTCTTTCAGCCTTCACTGGTTCGGATGAAAAGTCAACCATTATTCTTTCCATCTTATTGCTCCCTTATCTGTAATATGTCTTTTATTCTGTTAGCTGCTACAATGTGCCTGTGTTAATTTACTTCGTTCATATTGCTTGTGATTGGGTGAGATTGTGAATATGTCGGTATGAATCAGTTTTTGGAGAATTCTTAGCTACTATCTTTTCAGACATTCTCTCTCTGCTCTACTTGTGGGCTCTAATGATGCATAAATTAGAATAATTCATACTGTCTCACAGTTCTGTCACACTCCAGTCTGTTATTTTATTTTCTCTCTTTTTTTAACTCTTTGCCTCATGTAGAGTATATTTTATTGACCTGTGTTTGTGCTCATTCTGCTATGCTCAGTCTTTCTTTTAGCCCTTCCAATGGTTTAAGTATTTTTCAGTTTTACAATATTCATTTATAAAATTTTTTAATTTTACAAAAAATCTTTTAAAATTTAAATGTGGTTAAAAAAACACAAAATTTACCATCTTAACCATTTTAAGTATACAGTTCAGTAATGTCAAGTATATTTGCATTGTTATGAAGCAGATCTCCAAAACCTTTTCGTCCTGCAGAGTGGAAACTCTATACCCATCAAACAACTCCCCTTTATTCCCTCCTTGCAGCCCCTACTGACCACCATTCTACTTTATATATCTGTGAATTTGATACATTAGATACCTCATTTAAGTAAGAAAACACTATATTTGTCTTTTTGTGAATAGCTTGTTTTACTTAGCAAATAATCTCAGGGTTCCTTCTCATGTTGTAGCCTGTAACAGGGTTTCCTTCATTTTTAAGGTTATGTAGCATTCATTATATGTTATATGTTAGTTTCATTTATCCATTCATTTATTAACATACATTTGGGTTGCTTTCACCTCTTGACTATTATAAATCATGCTCTGAATATGGGTGTGTAAATATCTCATTGAGATCCTGCTTTCTCTTTTTTTAACTTTTAATTTTTTTATTTTGAAGATGTGGGGTACAATTCAGGGCTAGGTATTCAAATGTTCATTATGCAGGAACCCTTGTTGATGAGGTGTGCTCCCCCTTCCCCAGGCAGATTCCCACTACTGCCAATCCCGCTTCCCTGCCCCCCTCCCAGCAGATTCCTGCTACTGCCAATCATTTTCTTATAGTATTGCAATAATTGTTCAAGATCCACTTATAAAATCCTGCTTTCAATACCCAGAAGTGGGATTGATGGATCATATATTAGGTCTATTTTTAATTTTTTAAACAAACTGTATACTGTTTTTCATAAAGGTTGCACCATTTTACAGTATCAACAATAACATATAAGGGTTCCAACTCCTCCATTTTTCTGTCAACACTTGTTATTTTCCGATTATTTATTTATTTATTTTTATTTTTTTATTTGTTTTGAGTTGGAGTCTCACTCTGTCGCCCAGACTGGAGTGCAGTGGCTGCTCCCAGCCACCGCAGCCTCGACCTGCTGGGCTCCGGCCATCCTTCCACCTCAGCCTTCTGAGTAGCCAGAATTACAAGCGCGTGCTACCACGCCCGGCTAATTTTTTTGATTTATTGTAGAGATGAGGTCTTGCTGCCCAGGCGGGTCTCGAACCCATGGGCTCAGGCAATCCACTCACCTCAGCCTCCCAAAGGTGCGGGATTACAGGCTGAGCCACCGAGCGCGGCTTATTTTCTGATTTTTTAAAATAGTAGCTGTCATAATGGGTGTGAAGTGATATCTCATTGTGGTTTTGATTTGCATTTCTCTGATGATTAGTGATGTCGAACACCCTTTCATATGGTTGTTGGCCAATTGTAAATCATTTTCAGAAAAATATTGATTAAAGTTCTTTGCCTATTTTAAAATCAGATTTTTTGTTTTTGATGATAGTAGTTCATTATATAGTCTGGATATTAACCTTGTGATTTACAAATATTTTCTCCCATTCAATACATTGCCTTTTCACTTAGTTCACTGTTTCTTTTTGGTGCACAGAAGTTTTTTAGTTTTATGTAGTCATTCAGAAATGGTTTGTAGTTTTTACTGTATAAAGAAGTCTTTCACCTCCTTGGTTAATTCTTAAGTATTTAACACTTTTTGATACTGTTGCAAGTAGAATTATTTTATTGATTTCATTTTTGGATTGTTATTGTACAGAACTACAACTGATTCTTGCATATCGATTTTGTATCCTGCTGCTTTACTGAGTTTATTTGTTAGTTTTGACAGTTGTTTTGTGGAATCCTTAGGGTTTTTTTACATATAAGATTGTCATTTGTGAACAAAGATGATTTTATGTCTTTCTTTTCAATTTAGTTGCCTTTTATTTCTTTTTCTTGTTTAACTGCTCTGGCCATGACTTCCAAAACTATGTTGAATAGAATTGGCAAGAGAAGGCATCCTTGTATTTTTGTCCCTGATTTTAGAAGAAAAGCTTTCAGTTTTTCACCATTGTCTCTGATGTTAGCTATGGGCTTTTCTATATAGCCCCTGTTATGTGAGATGGTTTCCTTCTACTCTGATTTTGTTAAATGTTTTTGTTGTTGTTGCTGTTTTTTCTTTTCTTTTATTCCTTCCAGTCTCACTCTGTCACCCAGGCAGGAATGCAGTGGCCCAGTCACGGCTCACCACAGCCTTGACCTCCTGGGCTCAGGCGGTCCTTCTGCCTCAGCCCCCTGAGTAACTGGGACTTACAGGTGACACCAACCCCAGCTACTTTTTAAAATTTTTTTGTAGAAGCCAGGTCTTGCTATGTTATGTAGGCTGGTCTTAAGCTCCTGGGCTCAAGTAATCTCCCACCTTGGCCTCCCAAAGTGCTGGGATTATAGGCCTGAGCCACTGGGCCCAGCTTTGTTAAATGTTTTTATTATGAAAGAATGTTGAATCTTGTCCAATGCTTTTTTGCACACCAGCTGAGATAATCATGTAGTTTTTGTCTTTGATTTTCAATATGTTTAAACATATTTGCATTCCAGGAATAAATCCTACTTGGTCATGATATATTATCTTTTTAATGTGCTGTGAAATTTGGTTTGCCACTATCTTGTTGGAATTTTAAAATCTATATTCATCAGGGATATTTCTGTATAGTTTTCTTGTAGTATCTTTGTCTAGCTTGTCATCAGGGTAATTATGACCTCATAGAATGGCTTGGAAATTACTCTGTAATTAAATATTTGAAAAAGTTTGAGGAGGTTTGCTGTTAATTCTCCTTTAAATATTCAGCAGAAGTTTTCAGTGAAGCTATCTACTCTTGGGCTTTTCTTTATTGATAAGGTTTTTGATTACTGATTCAGTCTTCTACTTGTTACCGGTTTGTTGAGATTTTCTATTTCTTTATGATTCAGTCTTGCTATGTGTATGTTTCTAGAAATTTATCCTTTTCTTCTAGGTGATCAATTTGTTTGTTTACAATTGTTTACAATTGTTTATAATATTATCTTATAATCCTTTTTATTTTTGATTTTAGTTCTTTCTTTTTTTCTTAGTCTAGCTAAGAGGTTGCTAATTTTGCTGATCTTTTTTCTTTTTTAAAGCCAACTTTTAGTTTCATTTTTTTCTATCAACTTTCTATTCTTGATTTCATTCTTGTTTTCTCTAATCTTTATTATTTTGCTTTCTGCTAGCTTTAGGTTTAGTTTGTTCATTGTTTTCTAGTTTTTTGAGGTATAAAATTAGTTTGTTGATTTGAGATATTTCTTCTTTTTATAATGCACATGTTCATAGCAAGAAAAGCAGTGCTAAACTTCCCTCTTTGTACTACTTTTGCTTTTGTGTGTGTGTGTGTGTGTGTGTGTGTGTGTCTGTGTGTGTGTGTTGGAGTCTCACTCTGTCACCCTGATGGTATGTGTTTTTTTTAGGTCCAGTTGGTTAAATAGTGTTGTTCAAGTCCTCTGTTTCCTTATTTCTCCCTTCAATTCTGTCCTAGTTTGCTTAATATATTTAGGAGCTCTGATGTTTGCTGCATAAATATTTACAATTGTCCTATCTAAATATTGACCCTTCTATAATGTCCTTATTTGTCCCTTGTAATAGCCTTTTATTTAAAGTTTTTTTCCCCCTGATATTAATATAGATATACCTACTCTCTTGGTAACCATTTTTATGGGATTTTTAAAATCTTTTCATTTTCAACCCATAAAGTTAGTTTATTATAGACAGCCATAGAGTTGAATCCTGTTTAGTGGTCACTATTGCTATTACATAAAACATCTTAATGGTATAATATTCCATTCTATTGATAACACATTAATTTTAATTGCATGCAAAAATTCTATATAGCTTCACACCCACTTTGTGTTACTGATGTTGCAAATTAAATCCTTATGTGTTGTGTACCAAATAACATAGATTTATGATTTAAAAAAATCTTTTTCATTTAAATTTTGTGTTTTTAATTTTAATTTATTTCCAAGTAGCTTCACTTATTCAAGTATTCTTTCTGTCTTGGCTTTTTGAAAAAAAGTTTACAAACTATAAAATTCATCCATTTAACATGTATAGTTCTACAATTTGTGTGTTTTCACAGATATGTACAACTATCACCACAGTCAATTTTAGAACATTTTCATCATGTTGAAAAGAAGCCCCATACTCTTTAATTATTGCCTACCTAGCCACTGCACTCCCACCTCATATCCCTAAGCAATCACTAATCAACTTTCTGTCTCCATAGATTTCTCTAGTCTAGAATTCCGTATGAATGAGATCACATAGTATCAGATCTTTTGTAACTGACTGCTTTTACTTAGCATAATTTTTTTAAGGCTCATTCATGTTATAGCATGTATCAGTACTTCATTCCTTTTTATGGCTGAATCATATTCCATTATATGGATATACCACCTTGTAAAAATCTATTCATCTGCTGATAGATACTTGGGTTGCGACTTTTCAACTATTATGAATAATACAGCTGCAGTCATTTGTGTAACAGTTTCTGTCTGGATATACATTTTCATTTCTCTTGGGTATATAGCTAGGAGTGGAATTAGTGAATACTATGGTAACTCTATGTTAATTATTTGAGGAGCTGCCAGACTGTTTTTCAAAGTGGGTGCATCATTATACATTCCCACTTAGCAGTGTATAGGGGTTCTAATTTCTTCACATCCTTGCCAATACTTGTTTACTATCTGAGTTTTTTATTCATCCTAGTGAGTGGGGAGTGGCATCTCATTGTGGCTTTGGTTTGCATTTCCCAGGTGGCAGCTAATGTTGAGTAATCTTTCATGCACTTATTGGCCATTTATATATCTTTGGAGAAATGTCTATTCAGAGTCTTTGTCCATTTTTTCCTATTTTTTGAATTTTAGGTTAAGGAGTACATGTGCAAGTTTGTTACATGGGTACTGTTATGTGATGGGGAGGTTTGGGATTCTGTTGAACCCACCAGCCAAATAGTGAGTATGGTACCCAATAGGTAGTTTTTCTACCCTTGCACCCTACCACATCTCCCTTTTAGGGGTCCCCAGTGTCTGTTGTTCCCATCTTTATGTCCATGTGTACCCAGTGTTTGGCTCCGACTTATAAGTGAGAATATGTAGTACTCAGATTTCTGTGTCTGTGTTAATCCTCTCAGAATGATGGCTTCAGCTGCATCCATGTTGCTGCAAAGGACATGATTTAATTCTTTATTATGACTGCATAATATTCCATGGTGTATATAGTACCACACTTTCTTTATCCAATCCATTGTTGAAGTACATCTAGGTTGGTTCCATGTCTTTGCTATTGTGAATAGTACTGCAATAAACATGAGTGTAGATGTCTTTTTTGTAGAACAATTGATGCTCCTTTGGGTGTATACCCAGTAGTGGGATTGCTGGGTCAAATGCAAATCTTTTTTTTGTTTTGTTTTGGACAGAGTCTTTCTGTTACCCAGGCTAGAGTGCAGTAGCATGATCCTGGCTCACTGTAACCTCAACCTCCTGGGCTCAAGCAATCTTCCCACCTCAGCCTCCCAAGTAGCTGAGACTACAGGCATGCACTACCATGCCCAGCTAATTTTTGTATTTTTTTGTACAGACAGGGTCTCACTATGTTGCCCAGATTGATCTTGAACTCCTGGGCTTAAACAATTTTCCTGCCTTGGCCTCCCAAAGTGCTGAGATTACAGACATGAGCCACTGCACCTGGCCATTTTTTTTGTTTTTAGTTCTTTGAGAAATCTCCAAACTGTTTTCCACAAGGGCCTAACAAGCTTACATTCCCACCAACAGTGTATGAGCATTCCCTTTTCTCCATAAGCTTGCCAACATCTGTTGTTGTTGTTTTTTTACTTATTCATGTGAGATGGTATCTCATTGAAACTTCTATTTGCAGTTTATTGACGATCAGTGACGTTGAGCATATTTTCGTATGTTCGCTGACCATTAGTATGTCTTCTTTTAAGAAGTGTCTGTTCATGTCTTTTACCTACTTTTTAATGGTTTTTTTTCATTTTCCTAGTAAATGTGTTGACAAGAAATAAATCCTAGCTATTAACCCTTTGTCAGATACATACCTTGCAAATATATTCTCCCATTCTGTGGGTTGTCTGCTTACTCTGTTGTTAGTTTATTGTGCTGTGCAGAAGTCCTTTAGTATAATTTTTACTTTAAAAATTATTTTTAGTTATTATGGATACATAATAGTTGTACATATTTATGGGGTGCATGTGCTATTTTGATACAAGGCGTAATGATCAAATCAGGGCAACTGGTATATTTATCACTTCAAGCATTTGTCATTTCTTTGTGTTAGAAACATTCCAATTCCACTCTTTTCGTCATTTTGAAATATACAATAAATTGTTGTTGGTTACAGTTGCCCTATTGTGCTACTGAACTCTGGATCTTATTTCTTCTAAATGTATTGTTGTACCCATTAACCATCCCTTCTTATCCCTACCTGTCCATTATCCTTTCCAGCCTCTGGAAACTATCATCTTACTTTCTATTTCCATGAGTTCAAGTTTGTTTTTTGTTTTTTTAACTCGCATATTAGTGAAAATGTGATATTTATCTTTCTGTGCCTGGATTATTTTACTTAATATACTTCAGTTCTATCTATGTTGTTGCATATGACAGGATTTCATTTTTTAAAGATGAATAAAATTCCATTTTGTATGTGTGCCACATTTTCTTTATACATTTATGTGTTCATGGACAGTTAGCTTGATTCCATATCTTGGCTAATACGGATAGTGCTTCAGTAACATAGGAGTGCAGATATCTCTTCAATATACTGATTTTTCAAAAAACTTTTAGATGTATATCCAGCAGTGGGATTGCTGGATCATATGGTAGTTCTATTTTTAGTTTACTGATGAACCTGCATACTGTTCTCCATAGTGGCTATACTCATTTGTTATTTGCCTGTTTTTCACATAAAAACCATTTTAACTGGGATGAGATGATATCTCCCTGTAGTTTTAATTTTCATTTATTTGGTGATTAGTAATGTTACCAGCATTTTTTTTCATATGTCTGTTTACCATTTGTATGTCTTCTTTTGAGAAATGTCTATTCAGGTCTTTTGC
Source organism: Carlito syrichta (assembly GCF_000164805.1). Classification (NCBI taxonomy): domain Eukaryota; kingdom Metazoa; phylum Chordata; class Mammalia; order Primates; family Tarsiidae; genus Carlito; species Carlito syrichta. Next base: position 185,512 of record NW_007259093.1, on the reverse strand, counting down.
CTATTTAAAATCAGATTATTTGATTTTTCTCCTACTGAGTTGTTTGAGACTCTTGTGTATTCTTGTCAGATGGGTAGTTTGTAAATATTTTCTCCCATTTTGTGGGTTGTCCCTTCACTCTGTTAGTTGTTTCCTTTGCTTTGCAGAAGCTTTTTAGCTTGATCTGATCCCACTTGTCCATTTTTTTGCTTTGGTTGCCTATGCTTTTGCGGTCTTACTCAAGAAATCTTTGACCAGATCAACATCCTGGAGTATTTCCCTAATGTTTTCTTCTAGTAGTTTCATAGTTTCATGTCTTAGATTTAAGTCTAGTCCATTTTTATTTGATGTTTGTATATGGTGAGATACAGGGATGTAGATTCTTCTGTATATGGATATCCAATTTGCCCAACACCATTTTTTGAAGAGACCGTCCTCCCAATGTATATTATTGGAAACTTTGTGAAAAAAATGAGTTGACTATAGATACGTGGATTTATTTCTGTGTTCTGCATTTGTTTTTCTTTTTTTTTTTTATCCATGTGTCTGTTTTCATGCCATTACGATAATGTTTTGGTTACCCTAAGGTTTGTAGTATAATTTGAAGTCAGGTAATGCAATTCTTCCAGCTTCATTCTTTGCTTGACTGCTTTAGCTGTTGTTTTTTGTTGTTGTTTTGTAGTTCTATTTGAATTTTAGGGCTTTTTTTCTTTTTCTATAATTTGAATGTCATTGGTAAATTTTGATAGGGATTGCATTGAATGGGGTAGTATGGAATTTTAACAATATTGAATTCTTTCAATTCATGAGCAAGTAATATCTTTGCATTCTTTTGTGTCATCATCAATTTCTTTCATTAGTTGTAGAGATCTTTTACTTCTTTACTTAAGTATGTTACTAGATATTTTATATATTTTTTCCTATCGTAGATGGAATTACTTTATTGGTTTCTTTTTTCAGATTGTTTGCTGTTGGCCTACAGAAATGGAATTGTGTTTTGAGTGTTGATTTTGTATCCTGCAACTTTACTGAATTTGTTTATCACTTGTAATCATTTTTAGCGGAGTCTAGGTTTTTAAAATGTAAGATCATATCATCTGTAGAAAAGGATAACTTGACTCATCTTTCCCAATTTAGATGCCCTTTATTTCTTTCTCTTATCTAATTACTCTAGCAAGAATTTCTAGTACTGTGTTGAATAAAACCTTAGAGGAAAGGTTTTCAGTTTTTTTCCCATTCAATATGACACGAGTTGTGGTTTGTTATCTATAACTTTTATTGTATTGAGGTATGTTTCTTCTATACCCAGTTGTTTTTTTTTTTTAAAGAATAAGGCAATTTATTAACTCAACATCGTTTCTTCTAACGCTTCTTGTTGGCAGCTACCACCTGTCCAGTGATTCTGTCCAGATCTCTCTGTCCCTGAGGTGTCAGTTTGCAACCCCCATTTTGGTCCTTTTCTACCATATTCAACCCCACCAAGGCTTGAAGAACCTGACAGGCCACACTCTTGGAACCTCAGCTGAAGTGGTTGGGCTGAAGTGGCTGGGCATGGTGCTGTTTCTCTGAGACCACCCTGGTCAACACAGCAAGACATGATCTGTACAAAAAAAAAAAAAGCTGGGCATGGTGGCATGCACCTGTAGTCCCAGCTACTCATGAGGCTGAGGTGGGAGGATGGTTTGAGTCCAGAAGGTCAAGGCTGCAGTGAGCCATGATCATACCACTGCGCTCCAGCCTGGGTGATAGCACGAGACCCCAATGCAAGATTTTTAATTTTGTAGAGTTGGAGTCTTGTTTCATTGTCAAGGCTGGTGTTGATCTCTTGGCTTAAAACAATCCTCCTGCCTCAGCCTCTCAAAGTGCTGGGATTACAGGTATGAGCCACCACACCTGGCCACATTTCTTAATAAAGCAGTAGTTTATTAAGAAGGCAGAAAAGCTCCCACAGCAGGAGGTGACCCGAAAAAGGGGCCCACATTTCTTGATTTGCATATGTTGAGCCATTCTTGCATCCCTGGAATGAATCCCACTCAATTATGATGAACAACCTTTTTAATGTGTTGTTGAATTCAGTTTGCTAGTATTTTGTGGAGGATTTTTGCATCTGTATTCATGAGAAATTTTGGCCTATATTTTTCTTTTTTGGTTGTGTCTTTGTCTGGTTTTGGTATCAAGGCAACACTGCCCTCATAGAATGAGTCTGGAAGTATTCCTTCCTCCTTGATTTTCTGGAATAGTTTGAGTAGGATTGGAATTAGTGCTTCTTTAAGTGTTTGGTAGAATTCAGCAGTGAAGTCATCAGGTCCTGGGCTTTTCTTTGATAGGAGAGTTTTTACTACTGTTTCTATCTGGATACATGTTACTGGTCTATTTAGGTTTCGGATTTCTTCTCACTTCAATCTTGGCAGGTTGTCTAGGAATAATATCCATTTCTTCTAGGTTTTCCAATTTATTGGCATATAGTTGCTCCTTTGTATTTCTGTGGTATCAGTTGTGATGTCTCTTTTTTGTCTCTAATTTTTATGTATTTGGGTCTTCTCCTTATTCTAGCTAAAGATTTTTTGATTTTACCTTTTTTAAAAAAAAAAAAACCCAATTCTTATTTCATTGATCCTTTGCATTTTTTTTTTTTTGAGTTGGAGTCTCACTCTGTCGCCCAGACTGGAGTGCAGTGGCACGCTCCCGGCCACCGCAGCCTCGACCTGCTGGGCTCTGGCGATCCTTCTTCCTCAGCCTTCCAAGTAGCTGGAACTACAGGCGCGCGCTACCATGCCCAGCTAATTTTCGAGTTATTGTAGACATGCGGTCTCACCAAGTTGCCCGGGCTGGTCTCGAACCCTCAGGCTCAGGCAATCTCCACTCACCTCGGCCTCCCAAAGTGCTGGAATTACAGGCTGAGCCACCGAGCCCGGCTGAGCCACCGAGCTCGGCCAATCCTTTGCATTTTTTGTGGTCTCAATTTATTTATAGTTTCTTCTACTAATTTTATGTTTGGTTTGCTCTTGCTTCTGAGTTCCTTAAGATGCATTGTTAGGTTATTTATTTGAAGTCTTTCTACTTTTTTGATGTAGGCATTTATTGTTATTAACATCCCTCTTAGTAGTGCTTTTGCTGTATCCCATAGGTTTTGGTATATTGCGTTTCCATCATCATTTATTTCAAGAAATTTTTAAATTTCTTTCTTAATTTCTTAATTGACTCAATGTTCCTTCAGGAGTATATGAAGGAACATGTGTTTGTGTAGTTTCCAAAGTTCTTCTTCTTATTGATTTCTAGTTTTATTCCATTGTGGTCAAAAAAGATACCTGATATGATTTTAAGGGTTTTTGGTTTTTTTTTGAGACTTGTTTTGTGCCCTAACATGTGGTTGATCCTTTTAGATTCGTATGCTGAGGAGAGGAATGTGTATTCTGCAGCTGTTGGATGTAATATAATATTCTTTAAATGTATATTAGGTTCATGGTCTATCATGCAGATTAAGTCCAATATTTCTTTGTTGGTTTTCTGTCTAGATGATTTGTCCAGTGCTGAAGGTGGGTTGTTCAAGTTCCCAACTATTATTGTATCGGAGTCTATCTCTCTATTTATCTGTAACAGTATTTTCTTTATATCTGGGTGCTCTAGCGTTGGGTGCATAGATATTTTCAATGATTATATCCTCTTGCTGAGTTGATTCCTTTGTCATTATATAATGACAATTTTACAATTTTTATCTTGAAATCTATGTACATATATTTACTCCTTCTCTTTTTTGTTTTCATTTACATGGAATATTTTTCATGTCTTCATCCTTCATTTGCAGTCTGTGTGTGTCTTTCTTGTTTTTTTGTTTGTTTGCTTTAGAGACAGAGTCTCAATCTGTCACACAAGATGGAGCCTTGAATTCCTGGACTCAAGTATACACTACCACACCTCAATTCTTTATTTATTTTTTTTGTAGAGACAGGATCTCGCTATGTTGCACAGGCTTGTCTTGAACTCCCAGCCTCAAGCAATTCTCCCCCTTGGCCTTTCAAAATGCTGGGATTACTGTATAGGTGAAGTGAGTTTCTTGTAAGCAGCATGTGCTTTGTTTTTTCCATCTATTCAGCCACTCTGTGTCTTTTGACTGGAGATTTTAGTCCATTTGCATTCAATGTTATTACTGACAGGTAAGGACTTCCTACTGCCACTTTGTTATTTGCTGGTGTGTGTGTGTGTGTGTGTGTGTGTGTGTGTGTGTGTGTGTGTGTGTGTGTTTCTCTTCTCTTCCTTCTTCCCTCCCTGTTTTCCTTTGTGTAAAGTAGTTTTCTGTGATAGTATGTTTTAATATCTTTTTATTTTTTGTGTATCTATTATGAGTTTTTGTTTTGTGGTTGTCATGAGACTTGCACATAACATCCTAGAATCACTTAATTCAAACTGATTACAACTTACTCTGTTTACAAAAAAAAACAAAAACAAACAAGCAACGAGAAACCTAAGAAACTCTATGCTTCAAATCCATCCCCCTTGCTTTATGAGTTTTTGTCATCTCCATTTGTATCTTTTTATATTATCTAGCTCTTAAAAAGCTGTACTTACTATTTGTGATAGGCTAGTTGTTTAGTCTTCCTAATACAGACACCAATTTCAGTGGCAGGGCATTCTGTAGAATTTTTTTAATAGAACCATCGATATTGGACTAAATATTATTATTCCCCAGAGAGAGCATATCCATTCCTGTATCAAGCAGCTAGGATGGGAATCTTATTACTTCCATCCAACCAGAAGTTATCTGAGTTATTGCTGTGTTGCTGTTTAAGTTATTTTCTATTATACTTCGGTTTGCTAGGATTTGAGCACAAAGGATATCTGCACTGGGTATCCCATTTTCCATCTCCTAGCAGGAAATTTAGATCTAAGAAACACGGACTAATAAAGATCTCCCTTTCTGCTTTCCAGCTCAATTATGCCTCTGTTGTCTTATCAAGTTCTATAGGGCAAAATCAGCAGGAGAGAACTAACTCTGTTGTAGGCTTCTACAGATTTCAGTCTATCACATCAGTTCTCATGATTGTTACAAGTTCCATTGCTTTCTCTTTACCCCCAGCAAGGTTCACCTATGTATGACAAGCACCATCCTTTGCCTCCAGATAAGATAGATGTCCCAGAGACAGTTCATTTAGACTGATTTTCCTATTCATAGTTCTCTTGTGTCTTTAATCTGCACATTTTGTTTGATCTATTGTTTTATTATTATGGTAGGAGCAAAGGTCTTTGGTGACCTTCGACATCCTAACTGGTAGCAGAACTATAGATCACTTTAATCTCATTAAGATGATTCAGAGTTGGACTCGCAGTCCCTGTACAGGCTAGTCTGTTTTTACTCCTAGTATGTATACTGTTGGGGTCCCAACCCATAGCCTGGAGACAGTTTACCAGGTCCTCTCTACCTTAACAGGCCCTGAACTCCAATTTTGTTATGCTAGATCCATAATCCTTTTGAAAACGTTCCTCAACTTCTCAGCCTATAAGCTTCTGGAATCAGTAGATACCTTTCCGGGAAAACTGTCCCTAAAATGTCAGGCTCTTCCACTACCTATCACTGGGGAGACGAGAACCTATTCAGTAAATGCTGCTGGGAAAACTGGCCGATCACATGCAGAAAATTGAAACAGGATCCCTACCTATCTCCATACACAGAATCTAACTCTAAATGGATCAAAGACCTAAACATAAAACCTCAAACTATAAGAACCTTAGAAAATGCAGGAGACACCCTTATGGAAGTTGGAACTGACAACCAATTCCTGAGTAAAACCCGAAATGCCCAGGCCATAAGAGATAGACAAATTGGGACCTCATCAAACTGAAAAGCTTCTGCAAAGCCAAAGAAACCATCAGGAGAGTGGGGAGACAACCCACAGACTGGGAAAAAATATTTACCAACTTCATGTTTGACAAAGGCCTAACATCTAGGATCTACAAAGAACATAAACATGCTGAAAAGAAAAAAACAGTCCCATTACAAAGTGGGCAAAATATATGAACAGACCGTTCTCAAAAGAAGACATATGAGCAGCCAACAGATACATGAAAAAATGTTCATCCTCACTAGTCATCAGAGAAATGCAAATCAAAACTACACTGAGATGCCACCTAACTCCAGTCAGAATGGTCATCATCAATAACTCAAAAAGTAACAGATGCTGGAGAGGATGTGGCAAAAAGGGAACACTTCTACACTGTTGGTGGGAGTGTAAACTGGTACAACCTCTGTGGAAATCAGTGTGGCGATTCCTAAAAGTTCTAAAAATCCACTTTCCATAGGACCCTGCAATCCCCCTACTGGGAATATACCCGGAAGAACTCAAATCACTCTATAAAAAAGATACCTACACACGTATGTTTATTGCAGCATTGTTCACAATAGCAAGATCATGGAACCAACCACGCTGCCCATCAAAAGAGGACTGGATAAAAAAATGTGGTACATATACATGATGAATTATTGTGCAGCCATAAAGAAGAACAAAATCATGAATTGTGCAGCAACCTGGATGGAATTAGAGTGTACAATACTGAGTGCTCTTTCACAGAAACAAATATCTGAGTATCACATGTTCTCACTCATAAGTGGACCTTAAACAACTACTGCAATATTATTGGAAAAGGATTGACAGTGGCAGGAAACTACGGGGGGGAGGGGCAGGGAGTTGGGATTAATGGTAGTTCGGTAGTTGATATCTGCCTAGGGAAGAGGGGCCACACCTCATCAACAAGGGTACCTTCACAGTGAATATTTGTATACCTAACCCTTAACTGTACCCCACAATTTTAAGAGAAAAAAAAAAGACACTGAGATACCACCTAACTTCAGTAGAATGGGCATCATCAATAACTCAAAAAATAACAGATGCTGGAGAGAATGTGGCGTAAAGGGAACACTTCTACATTGTTGGTGGAAATGTAATCTAGTACAGCCTCTGTGGGAAACAGTGTGGCGATTCCTAAAAGATCTAAAAATCAATCTTCCATGTGACCCCGCAAGGCCCCCAATGGGAATATACCCGGAAGAACTCATATCCCTCTGTAAAAAAGATATCTGCACACGTACGTTTATCACAGCCTTGTTCACAATAGCAAGAACGTGGAACCAACCATGCTGTCCATCAAAAGAGGACTGGATTAAAAAATGTGGTACATATACATGATGGATTATTATGCAGCCATAAAGAAGAACAAAATCATGAACTTCGTAACACATGATGGAATTAGAGTCTATAATACTGAGTGATCTGTCACAGAAACAAAGAACCAAGTATCACATGTTCTCACTCATAAGTGGACCATGAATAACTACCGTAATACTATAAGAAAAGTATTGACAGTAGTGGGAAACTGTGGGGGGGGGAGGTGGGAATGACAGTAGTTGAAATCTGACTGGGGGTGGCACACCTCATCAACAGGGGTACCTGCACAATGAATGTTTGTATAACCAACCCTGAATTGTACCCCACAATTTGAAAAACATTAAAAAAAATTAAATGTCAGGCTCTTCTCTCTGGATTTTCCTTCTCTTGTCCCCATAATTGCTCATTGCCTTGGTAGCTTTTCAGTAACTTGAAGAGATGCTGTTTTATTTGGCCCAGCAATTCTCATTGCTCTCAAAAGGAGGATTAGTCTTAACATCTAGTTCATTAGCAGAAGTAGAATCATAAGCTTTGGATCTCTGCCTACCTTGGACTGGGTTGTAGTTTTGAGCAAGTTCTTGTACTTTCCTCTAGGAATTCATAAAGATCTGTGTCTAAACCCAGTGGACCATTGGAATCATTTCTGCTAATGCTTCTGACAAACTCAGTAGGAAACCCTATTGAGCAGACTAGTAGCAGCCACACATTAATTCATCAAGGTTCACTGTGTATTACTCTGAAGGGCCTTCTGCAAACCACCAACAGCTGTGGCATATTCCTTCATGAGTTCTTTCTTGACTGCTTGGGTGTGGGGTGGAGAGAGGTGTTTGTAATTCCCTATTATTTGTGTGCCATCCATGTTTTGTTCCAGGGCCTAGACATACTCTGCTGGGTGGGGAAGGGAGAGAAGGGAGCTAGATCTTATGCTGCTTCACCACCATGTGCCAATGGGGCCTTACAGTGCCAGGACTCCTCAACCTGGCTTCTTTACTGAACCCACTGTTAGGTAGAGAGTTTAGCTGTATTTGGGGTAAGAAGTGAGTAGAGGTAGATTGCCTGACCTTAGTAATAAGCATATCTGTTTCTCCCACCCTAGAATGAAAGTGTGAGTACTTGTGGATTTCTTACCTATTTTTCCCCAGGGAGAAAATGGGAAGTGAGGGCCACTGGTGAACACTGAGTTAGAACACTGAGTTAGATCACTCATTTATGTGAGTGATCTCATCTAGATAATGAATCTGACAGGGTCATTGAAGAGGCTGCAATTCCTCTTCTCCAGACTTCATGATCAATTCGTTCACCCCCCACTGGTAACTTCCTGAATCAGAACAGTATTAATTAGCTATTTCCCATGTCAGGGGAGTGAACATAAGGACTTTGAGCTCCCAAAGCTTCTGTTAAGTTTACAGAAGTGGCCTCAAATTCTCTATGGAACTAGGAAATACTGGCTCTGCAAATGGGTTTCCAATTTGCTCCCCAGATGAAGCTAGTTTGAATCCTATCCACTTTGAAGTTAAGCCACTAAATGAAGTATAGGAATGTTTAATCTTTGACATATGTCATATCTCAAAGTTTCAATTAAAACTATAGAGAATTTCTGATTATGACAACTCAGGTTTTAGAAACTGACCTGAACTGTTTGCCTTGCAGGTATGAGAGAATTGAAATCCCAATCCATATTGTACCTCATGTCACCATCGGGAAAGTGTGCCTTGAATCAGCAGTAGAGCTGCCCAAGATCCTGTGCCAGGAGGAGCAGGATGCATATAGGAGGATCCATAGGTAGAGACCCTCTTCGCTTCTGTACTTCTCAGGACCTAGTCTCTATTTTCCTCTGTCCTATTATCTTTAGTAGCTCAACTCTTGAGCCCCCTTTCCTTTTACCTTTCTGTGAGAAAGCTTTATAGCAGTCTCTAATCATCATGTTTCTCACACTGTATGGTCACAATTTAACATTTGTTTCTCTCCTGCCATGCTTTGGATCCTTCAAGGGCAAAGACACTTCAAGGGGAAATCTACAACATTTTAGTCTTGTTGCCAAGCATTAGGTTTTGCCCAATAAATTGTACTGTGTCAAGGATTCAGTGAGAGACAGTAATTTCAAAATTATCTCTTTGAATTATCTCTCAAATTTTTGAATAAAATCACATCCCCCAAATCATCAAAAAATTAATAGCAATAGGAATTTAAATCACACATATTCATCTAATTCGGTTGCAAAGGTCAGATGCAGTTTGTCATTTTATTTTTCCCTCAGTGCTGCTTTGCTACTAACCCAAACTATTTTATCCCTTTAGCCTTACACATCTGGACTCAGTGACCAAGATCCATAATGGCTCAGGTAAGTTTTTTTTCTTGAGTACAAGCAGTGATCCCTGAAATACTCAGCTGATAGGAGCAAATTTAGTTTGATTGAAGTGATTGGGTTTCCCTTCCCAAGAGTTTTACTGATCCTGCTCCCAACATTTCTTGTGAATACTAGGGGTGTGTGACTATCATAAATGTGTAATCTAGGGTAAAACAGGAAACACAGGAAAGAGCTTTATGATAGATTTACTCAGTAGTATGCTGGCATATGTTAGCAGTCAGTTCTCAAGGAGCAGGGAGAGCCCCGATGTGCTATGTTTGTCAGTTTCCATGGAGCAATACTCCTAGCATGACTGATATCAGGCAACTAACATAGTATCAACCAGCTTGCAGACTTTCTGAAATTTTACCAATTGGTTCCTTTAAGCTGGTATGAGCTGGTTCCAGCAAACCACTACCAGCCTATTGTGGTGGTAGAAATTGAAAAAGATGGATGGACAGACAGACAGATAAAAAGGAAGGCATGAGGGAGGAAATCTTTCCATGTCAGTAAATACAGAAGGGATTCCTGTACAAGGCAAAGGAGCAGAAAAACTCAATACTATATATATGCTAATTTATTTTTCTTTCTATCTGACTGGCCCTGGCTCCTTGGTCATTCTGTGCAATCTTCCTCAGTTACTGGCAAAGTTACCAGTGATGAAGAGGAGGCTTTCAAATGTTATAGGCAATTACTTTTCAAAGAAAAGAAGGAAGAGAATGGCTTGGTCTTATCTTTCCCATCATTTCTATCTGGGGATAAAGCATGACAGAGTTAAAAGTTGGTAATATATGACACTTAACCATATTCTAATGCCACAGTAATTTAAAAAGGATAAGTAATAGCTCAAAAATGGACAAATAGATTAGTGGAACTGAACAGAGCCTAGAGATAGGGCCATGCATGTATAAGAATTTATATTTAATATAGCTGTTACTTCAAATCAATGAAAGAAAGGGTGGATTATTTACTCAATAGTATTGAGAAAGTTCATTTTTTTGTTAGTTTATTTGTTCAAGAAACACTTGATCATCTACTCTCTGCTAGGCACTATCCTAGGTACTGGGTTATAGTGCCAAACAAAAGAGACAGTCAGCTTTTGTGGACTTATATTCTTTTACTTTAATTTGGAGGAAAAATAGATTCCTACCTAATACTCTACAAAAAAAATAATAAATTCCAGATATATTTAAACTTTTACTATGGTACAACTACTTTGGAAAAGAGGTTGGCAATTTAGAATTGCCAAATGTGCTACCAGTTCCTTTCTTGTGTATATACCCCAAAGAAATGAAAATATGTTCAAACAAAAACTTGTACATTAATGTTTATAGCAGCATTATTCATGATAGCCAAAAGGTGAAGGCAACCCCAGTGTGCATTGGTGAGTGACTAGATAAGCAAAGTGCGATGCATCCATACAGTGGAGTACTGCTCAGCAATAAAATGAACAAACTACTGATACATGAACAACTTAGATGAGTCTCAAAAACATTATGCCAGGTGAAAGAAGCATCACACAAAAGGCCACATGCTCTATAAGTTCCAAATTCAAGAATAAGCAAAATTAATCTATGGTAACAGCAAGTGAATGGGTAGCTGCCTAGGGCCAGGGGTAAAGGGGCATTCAATGCAAAGGGAACTGCAGAGGGAATCCTGCAGTGATGGAAATGGTCTGCATCTTGACTAGCACTAATTACACAAGATATCTAAGTCTGTTTCTGTATTGCTATAAAGGAATACCTGAGTTTGGGTCATTTACAAAGACAAAAGGTTCATTTGGCTCATGGTTCTGCAGACTGTGTGAGAATCATGGTACTGGCATATGCATTTGCTGAGGGCTTCAGGCTGCTTCCATTCATGGTGGAAGGTGAAGGGGAGCTGGTGTGTGCAGAGATCTCATAGCAAGAGAGGAAACAGGAGAGAGATGGAGGAGATGCCAGGCTCTCTTTAGCAACCAGCTCTCATGGGAACTAATAGAGCAAGAAATCACTTACTACCATGAGAACGGGCACCAAATCATTTGTAAGGGATCCATTCATACACCTCCCACTAGGCCCCACTTCCAACACTTGGGATCAGATTTCAACATGAGATTTTGAGGATCAAATACCCAAACTATAGCACAGGATATACATTTGTCAAAACTGATAGAACCATACACTTTAAATTGGCTCGTTTTATTGTCTGCAAATTATACCCTAATAAAGCTCATTTTAAAAGTTGAAAAACTACAGAAAGAAAATATAAGAGAATATTTTTCAAACTCTAGGGAAGAGATGGTCTAAGTATAATATGAAACCCTGAGCTCACAAAAGGAAAGATTGTTCAAACAAAAACTTTATAGGCCCCTACTGAAAAATAAAAATGTTAATTATAATCTTTAAAAGAAGTATGCATTAAGATAAGACTATCAGTTTTTTACCTTCTCTTTTGACAAATATTAAATTGAGAAGTAATTAGGTGAGGATGTGAGGAAAGTGAAAAATCCCTATGTTCCTGGAGCCATAGCAAAAAAGTGGATGCCACTGAGATATCTATCAATAAGGGTCTTCTAAATTGGTACACCCATTCAGATGAATATTGTGCAGCCCTTAAGAAGGAAAGCTAGATTTGTATTGACATAGAAAGATGTCTGTGATATATCATTATGTGGAGGGAATAGTAACACCCAAATTAATACAGTTTTTTATTCAAAAGGATACATACAGACATACATATACATGTATTTGGGAAGATATGCCTCACAGTATTACAGTGGTCATTTCCATAACAGTCACATATTTTATGAGAGAAAAAGATGTTTCTATTAGGCAAAATTTGTTTTAGAAGAGTGCCACAGAATCTTTGTCTCATCATGAAGCTGAACATTCACAGTGAAGCATCCCTTATTCTTTATTCCTTTGTTTTTTTCTCATTTTAAAAGAGGAGCTCTCAGGTGAGTTGAATTAATGTATTTATTTTGTTAATATACATAACATCTGATAGCAATTTTCCTACAGGGATCTATGGAAACCTAAGTTATACATGGCAAAGTTCTAGCTCTCTAGGAAGCTATGGTGGTTTACAGTGTGGGAAAGTCTATGGGAGTAAAGAGCTGGCCATCTTTCTGTTCACTGCAAAACCAGAGGAAAGCTTCAGATATTCATGATGGCCTCAGAATGGGTATCTCCTTTGCTCAGCTCTCCTATTTTTCCCCAGCTGGGCATTTAAAATTGTTTATCGGTCCTACTTATTACACTTCTTTTGCTTTCTCCTCCAACCCCTTCTTTCTGTGCTCATTGTTGAGGGGCTGTTGGTGGTGGAGTGGGAACATGCCAGCGGACAGCAATCTTCCACAGTTTTCTCATCTGTGTTTTTCCTATTGAAGTGTTTACCAAGAATCTGTGCAGTCAGATGTCAGCAGTCAGCGGGCCTCTCCTACAGTGGTTGGAAGACAGACTGGAGCAAAACCAACAGCATTTGCAAGAGTTGCAAAAAGAAAAAGAAGAGCTTATGCAAGAACTTTCTTCTTTAGAATAAAGCAGGAGACAAACGGGGTAAAAACTTATTTTCAATTTGTGTACTAAGCTGGGTCTGAAAATGCACACACTCACATGCAGCAGGCTGTTTATATCCCATTAGATAAGTTTTTACATGCAATAGGCACAAGATGTCTTTCTAAAAATTTCATTAAAGTTTACTGAGCCCTCCTACCTATAATTGGCCTACAAAAGCTTATACAAGATGATTTAAGTAGAATGAGTTATTTTTTTATACACTAGCAAAGGATATCTTGGAATAAAAGGTCTGGGAGAGTATTTTAAATGTTTATTTTTCCCTTTTTAACTTGGAGGTCTTTATTTTCATTTTCAGATACATTTCCCTAGAATAAGTTAAAGGAAGAAGAGTATTTCTTTTTTTTTTTTAAATCAATATTTTTTATTATGATATTGTGGGGTACAGTTAAGGGTTAGGTATACAAAGATGCTTCGTTCAGGCACCCTTATTGATAAGAGGTGTCTTCCCGTCCCCAGACAGATGTTTACTACTGTTAGTCCCATCTCCCTTCCCCTCCCCCCCCATAGTTTCCCACCACTCTCAGTCATTTTCTTATGGTAGTACGTTGGGTGATCAAGGTCCACTATATGAGTGAGAACATGTGATACTCAGATCTTTGTTTTGTGAGAGGTCACTCAGTATTATAGACTCTAGTTCCATCCAGGTTGCTGCGAAATTCATGATTTTGTTCTTTTTTATGGCTGCATATATTCCATCGTGTATATATACCACATTTTTTTAATCCAGTCCTCTTTTGATGACAGCATGGTTGGTTCCAGGTTCTTGCTATTGTGAACAATGCTGCAATAAACATTCGTGTGCAGGTATCTTTTTGATAGAGTGATTTGAGTTCTTCAGGGTATATTCCCAGTAGGGGGATTGCAGGGTCATATGGGAGGTTGATATTTAGAGCTTTTAGGAATCGCCGCACTGCTTTCCACAGAGGTTGCACTAGTTTACACTCCCACCAACAGTGTAGAAGTGTTCCCTTTTCTCCAGCAGCTGTTATTTTTTGAGTTATTGATAATTGCCATTCTGACTGGAATTAGGTGGTATCTCAGTGTGGTTTTGATTTGCATCTCCCTGATGATTAGTGAGGTTGAACATTTCTTCATGTGTCTGTTGGCTGCTTGGATGTCTTCCTTTGAGAAGTGTCTGTTCATGTCTTTTGCCTATTTTATAATGGGGTTGTTTGTTTTTTTCTTTTCAGCACGTTTGAGTTCCTTGTAGATCCAAGATGTTAAGCCTTTGTCAGACCTGGAGTTGGCAAATACTTTTTCCCAGTCTGTAGGCTGTCTCCCTGCTCTCTTGATGGTTTCTTTGGCTTTGCAGAAGCTTGTGAGTTTAATGAGGTCCCACTTGTCTATCTTATCTCTTATGGCCTGTGGATTTCGGATTTTGTTCAGAAATTGGATGCCAGTTCCGATTTCCATGAGGGTATGTCCTCCAATTTCTAAGGTTTTTATGGTTTGAGGTTTTGCATTTAGGTCTCTGATCCATTTGGAGTTAATTTTTGTGTATGGGGATAGATAGGGATCCTGTTTCAATCTTCTGCATGTGGTCAGCCAGTTTTCCCAGCACTATTTACTGAATAGGTTCTCCTCTCCCCATTGGTAGGTGGTGGAGGCTTTGTCGAAGATGAGTTGATTGAGAAATTGAGGTTTTGCTTCTGGAATCTCAATTCTATTCCATTGATCTATATGCCTGTTCCTATACCAATACCAAGCTGTTTTGATGATTGTAGCTTTATAGTAAAGTTTGAAGTCTGGTAATGTGATACCACCTGCTTTGTTTTTTTTGCTGAGGATTGTTCTGGCTATTCTTGGTCGTTTGAGTTTCCATATGAATTCCTGTGTTGTTTTTTCTAGGTCTGAGAAGAATGTTGCTGGTAATTTGATAGGTATTGCACTGAATCTGTAGATTGCCTTAGGTAAGACGGACATCTTCACAATGTTGATTCTTCCAGTCCATGAGCATGGAATATTTTCCCACTTGTTTGTGTCATCTTTGATTTCTTTGAGCAGAGTTTTGTAGTTTTCATTGTAAAGATCTTTCACATCTCTGGTTAGGAAGATGCCAAGGTATTTCTTTTTTTTTTTGTGGCTATTGTGAATGGAATTGTGCTTTTTATTTGGGTTTCTATTTGTTTATTATTGGTGTAAAGAAATGCGATTGTCTTTTGCACATTTATTTTATATCCTGAGACTTTGCCAAAGGCCTTTATCAGTGTAAGGAGGTTTTTGACAAATTCTCTTGGGTTTTCAAGGTACACAATCATGTCATCTGCAAAGAGAGATTACTTGACTTCCTCTTTTCCTATTTGGATACCCTGATTTCCTTCTCTTCTCTGATTGCTCTAGCCAGGACGTCCAATACTATATTGAACAGGAGGGGTGAGAGTGGGCATCCTTGTCTTGTTCCAGTTTTCAGGGAAAATAGTTCCAATTTTTGTCCATTTAGGAGTTTGCTGGCTGTGGGTTTCTCAT
The DNA here is from genome assembly GCF_000164805.1 of Carlito syrichta. NCBI lineage: Eukaryota > Metazoa > Chordata > Mammalia > Primates > Tarsiidae > Carlito > Carlito syrichta. The sequence continues at coordinate 170,003 of NW_007259093.1, read as the reverse complement.
AGATGGCTTTTACTATTTTGAGGTATGTTCCCCGTATGCCTAGATATTCGAGGGTTTTTATCAAGAAGGGGTGCTGGATTTTATCAAAAGCTTTTCTGCATCTAATGATATAATCATGTGGTTTTTGTTTTGACATCTGTTGATGTATTTAATTACATTTATGGTTTTACGAATGTTGAACCAGCCTTGCATCCCAGGTATGAAGCCTACTTGGTCATGATGGATGGTTTTTGAGATGTGTTGTTGAATCCGGTTTGCTAGGATCTTGTCGAGAATTTTAGCATCTATGTTCATCAAAGATATTGGCCTGAAAAGAGTATTTCATATTTCAACTTTATATTTATGATGCTTATGATGGACAGTTAGTGGAAGGAAATGGAGGTGACTAAACAGCAACCCCACCTCTATTCTTTGTTTTCAGTGAGAGATGTATGTCTCATATCTTCCTTCTTGATCTCTAAAATATGCATTCTGAGATACCTCTCAAAGGTTGAATCTATGTAGGTGCCCCTTTTTAATCAAACAGATGCATTCTAGCATATTTGACTCTGAAGTAAATTCCTATTGAACATATCTTATCTGCCTAGGAATTTCCATTATAATACAAATGTGTTTTTCCAGAAACATTTAGGATTTAGGCTGCAATAAAAATCATGCTCTGAAAAATTTGATTGTGCTATTCTTGTCAGGTATAGCCACAGATACTAAGTGTGTCTTTAGAAGAGTCTGGCTTATTGCATACTGAAAATTAAAGTGATAAAGGTTGGGTTTGGGTTTGGGTTTATCTTTTTTGTTTCTCTTTAGATTATTTTTTGTCAGATTTCAAAGTGTAGTCCCAAACTGCCTGCATCAGAATCATTTGAAGGTCAAACTCTATCTCTGGGGTTGGAACCCAGAAATCTGCATGAACTGCTTAGCTGATTCTGAATCATACTAACATTTGAAAACCACTATCCTAGGGCATATGGAATGTATATGCTATATTTTATCTAATGCCTCATAGATACAATTCTTCTCTATTCTTTTTCTTTTCCTATAGGAAAGATGGAAATATCCATTGTGAAATTAATTAAGCCAAATTGATTTTGAAGAAGAAAAAGTTGGAGGACTAGCATTACTGGACTTCAAGACCAACTTGAATGCTGTAGTAATCAAGATAGTATGATACTGGCAGAGGAATAGACACACAGATCAATGGAACAGAAGGGAGAACCCAGAAATAGACCCATAGAAATATGTCCAACTGATTTTGACAAAGTGTAAAAGCAATTCAATGGAGGAAGAGTAGCCTTTTCAATACATTATGCTGGAACAATTGGACACTCATAGGCAAAAAAAAAAAAAAATCCTCATCCTAAACCTTACATCTTATATGAAATTTAACTCAAAATGTGTAATGGGCTTAAATGTAATACATAAGACTATAAAACTTAGAGAAAAAATCACAGTAGAAAAATCTTCAGGATCTTGGGCTACTTTACAAGTTCTTGGACTTCATCTGAAAAGTGCAATCCATAAAAGGAAAAAATTGATGTGTCAGACTTCATCATCATGATTTTAAAACTTGCTCTGTAAAAAATTTAAGAAGAGGAGAAGATAAGCAACAGATTGAGAGAAATTATTATCCGGCCATATATCGGATCAATCTGGAATATACAGAGTATGCATAAAAATAATAAAAACAAACAATCCAATTAGAAAATGGGCAAAATACGTGAATAGACATTTCACTAAAGAGGATATATGTCTGGCAAGTAGACACATGAAAAGATGTTGAACTCCATAAGTCATCAGGGACTGCAAATTAAAAACACAATGAGATATGACTTATCAGAATAGTTAAAGAAAAAATAGTGAAAATACCAAATGAGGATACAAATTGGATCTCTCATACATTGCTGACAGGAATGTAAAATGGTACAGTCACCCTGGAAAAACGTTTAGAAATTTCTTATAAACGTATATTTAGTATGTGATCCAGTAATTACACTCCTAGACATTTATTCCAGACAAATGAAAACCTATGTTGGCACAAAAACTGTGCACAAATGTTTGTAGCAGCTTTATTTGTATAGATAAAAACTGGAAAAGCCCCAGATGTCCTGTAACAGGTAAATGACTAAACAAACCATCTATCCCTTGAAGTACTACTATGCATGAAGAGCAACTATGGATACAACTTGGATGTACTTTGGGGGTATTCTGGTGATTGAATAAAGCCAGTCTCAAAAGGTCACGTATACTGTACAGTTGCATTTATGTAACATTCTTGAAATGACAAAATTATAGAAATGAAGAACAGATGAATGGGTGCCAGGGACAGGGACTGAATGTGATGTGGGATAGGTTTGATTATAAAGGGATTCCTCTGTGCTAATGAAATAGTTCTAGATCTTGATTGTGGTGTTAAGTACGTGTGAATCTATACCTGTGCTAAAATTGTATATACCTACATACACAAATGAATGCATGTCAAATCTGATGGAACTGCATAGTCCGTAGTCTAGTTAGCAGTATTATACCATTGTCAATATCTTAGATATGAAGTTGTACAACTACCGGAGGAAATTGGGTGAAGGGTACATGACACTCTCTGTACTATTTTTGCAACTTCCTTAAGTCTATAATTACTGCAAAAATAAAAAGTTATGTTTTAAGTAAGGACCTAGGAAGTATGGAGCATTTTATGAAATGAGCATAGGGTAATAGAAAATTTAAGGGGAATAAAATGATTTGAGTAGTTTTACAGGCAAACCTTGAGCATAAGACCCTTTCCCTTTCTGAGCCTCATTTTCTTTGGGTATAAAATGAGAAGATTACAGTAGATGACCACCAAAATTTGTTTTAGCTTACTGTTCAGCCTTTGAAAGTGTTGACTATCATAAAGAAAAGGAATATAAACAAACGTATCATTTATTTCCCAGCTGCACCAAATCTGGCTTACCTTTACACAAAATATTGCCAAAATAATTCCATGCACAACTCTGTATCCCCTTCTGGATACCAGATTCTCTATTTTCAATCACAGCCAAGACTCTGATGAGAATGTCTACTTTTTCTCTCCCTCTCCTCTCTCTGTTTTCTGATTTCCTGTACATTCAGTTTGTTGCATTCTGACCTCTACCTACTTCACTCTATTGCACCTCTCTCACCTAGCAAGACAGAGAGTAGGGACCGAGTAGCTGATTGATGGAGATGCCCTGAACATTTGGGTGGGGGATACACCTTGCACCCAGCAGAGGTCTCTTTGAGCACACAGAGACCAGAAGACAACAGCAGATGTGGGGCTCCAGATGCCTCAACCCCTGCCCTGTTCCAGGCTCCGACAAAGTTGGAAGCTCTGCTCATTGAAGGAGAAGGGTGAGTGATTCTAAGACATTTCAAGTTAGTTCACCCCCTCTCAGACATGCTCGAGCCACTGGTCCCACACTGAAGGAGTTTTGATCAGGATGCAGTGGGAGGCAACCAGAACCCAAGAGAAATGGGGAATTGGAACTTGCTCAGGATACATCAGGTGCCTGGAATCAGTAAGAAGAGAACTGACTGCAGAGTGAATCTGTAAATCTGTCTGGCACACCAACTGCTGGCAACTAGTGGAGAAGCAGACCAGCACCTCTCTTGCTGAGCAGGGCAGAGAGTAGGGACCCAGCAGCCAATACACCCTGTAACCAGCAGAGGTCTCTGTACACACAGAGACCCGAAAACAATGACAGGCATGGGATTCCAGGCACCTGATGCCCCACCCTGTTCCAGTTTCAGACAAAGTCAGAAGCTCTTTTGAAGGAGAGGTGTGAGCGATTCTAAGTCAGTTCGCCCTCTCCCAGTGCAGCAGGGGCTAAAAAACTGGTTCAATTAGTTTACCATAATTGGAACCTGCAATTATGGAAACCTGCCACAGGGTGACATAAGCAGCAGATGTAAATGCTTCTCCCTCTCTCACTGATTGAATTATAGAAAGGATAAGTGACCTGTCACAAATGAGGAAAAGTCAACAGAAAAACACAGGCAACCCTCAGAGTCCTAAAGAAACTGCCTGGAAAAAACAACCATCGTAGCAGAAACAATGGAAACTCCCCCTAGAACGACCTGCTCCAGATGAAAGCCACATAAATCAGAGATTGGATGGCAAAAAAGAACAGGAACCAAGAGAAATTAAGTGAAACTCAATGAAATCATACAGGAAGTAAAAGCGGAGTTGGCCAATTTCAAAAAAGTTTATTCTGAAATAATGGAAATAAAGAACTCCATCCTTGAAATAAATAACAAGCATAGGGAGCAGAATCAACCAAGCAGAGGAAAGAATCTCAGAGTTTGAAGACCAAAATATGGAATTAACCCAATCTGTTAAAAACAGGAAAAAAAAACTCAAAAGGAAAGAGCAAAGCCTCTAAGAGATGTGGGACTCTGTCAAAAAGCAAAATCTATGCCTGCTCGATATCCTTGAAGCAGTAAGGGAAACAGAACTCCTTGGAACAAGCATTCCATGAGGTCATCCCCCAAAACTTTCCTCATCTTGCTAGAGATGTGACCATTCAAGCACAAGACATTTAGAGAACCCCTGCAAGGTATCACATGAGAAGACCAACCCCTAGACACATACATGAAAGAAAATAATAAAGGAAGTGAGAAAGAAAAGTTAGACTACCTACCGGGGAAGACCATCAGAATTTTTCCAGACTTGTCTGCAGAAATGCTACAAGCCAGAACAGACTGGAGACCAATTTTTAATGTTCTTAAAGATAAGCAATTCCAACCAAGAATTTTCTACCCCACCAAGCTAAGCTTCATCAGTGACAGAATTAAAATCCTTCACAGACATCCAATTCCTAAGAGAATATGCCGCCTCCAGATCAGCCCTTCAAGAGATGCTTAAGAAGGTCTTGAACACAGAAAATAAAAGAATGGTCATGCTTATCACAAAAGTACAGACAAGCACAGAGTTAACAGAACATATAGGGCACCCACACAAATGAAAACACACATATAAACACAAAAGTTAAAAGGAAACAAAACAACCCCCTAGAAGTTCCATAGCAGGGATAAACTCTCACATTTCAATAATCAACCTAAATGTGAATTAACTAAATGCACCACTGAAAAGACATAGAGTGGCAAACTGGATATGATCCAACAATCTGCTTCCAGGAACCTTATCTCACTGCCAAGGACACCCATAGACTCAAAACTTTAGGTGAATGGAAAACAAGATGGCAGAAGTAGCTATTTTGATATCAAACAGCCTTCAAGCCATCAAAAGTTAAAAAGGACACAGAAGGACATTTCATAATGACAGAAGGCTCAATCCATCAGCAAGAAATATCCATTCTAAACATATGCATCCAACACAGGAGCATCAGGTTTTATAAGACAACTACTAAGTAAACTAAGAGAGGATATTGACTCTCACACAATCATAGTTGGAAACTTAAATACCCCACTAACAGCTTTAGATAGACCATCAAGGCAAAACAAACAAAAAAAAACCAATAAAGAGAATCAGAACCTCAACATGCTCAACTAAATGGACTTAATAGACATCTACAGAATACTTCAGCCAACAACTACAGAGTATACATGCTACTCATCAGCACATGGAACATACTCCAAGATTGATCACATTCTCAGAAATCAGGCATAAACAAATCCCCAGATCAAAATAATGCCATGCATCTTCTCATATCACAGTGGAATAAAACTAAATATCACCACCAACATCATCTCACCAAGATACACAAAGACATGGACACTAAACAACATGCTGCTGAACAACTTCTGGGTCAACATGGAGATCAAGACAAAAAGATTCCTGGAAACATGAAAATAAAGACACATCAGAATCTCTGGGATGCCATGAAAACCAAGTGTTAAGAGGAAAATTCATAGCATTGAATACACACATCAGCCGGGCTTGGTGCCTCAGCCTGTAATCCTGTGCTTTGGGAGACTGAGGCAAGTGGATTGCCTGAGCCCGCGGGTTCGAGACCCACCTGGGCAGCTTGGCGAGACCTCATCTCTACAATAAATCAAAAAGTCAGCTGGGCGTGGTAGCGCGCACCTGTAGTTCCAGCTACTTGGAAGGCTGAGGTGGAAGGATCGCTGGAGCCCAGCAGGTCGAGGCTGCGGTGTCTGGGAGCATGCCACTGCACTCCAGTCTGGCGACAGAGTGAGATTCCAACTCAAAATAAAAAATACATCAAGAAAACAGAAAGGTCACAAGTAAACAGCCTAATGTCACACCTAAGGGAGCTGGAAAGGCAAGATCACCTAAATCCTAACTTCAACAGAAGAACCCAGATAATATAAAATCACAATAGCAGGACATAGAGGACAAAAAAAAATCATAGAAAAAAAATGAACAAGACAAAAAACTGGTTCTTTGAAAGGATAAATAAGATTAATGGATTCCTGGCCAGATTGACTAAAAAAAAAAAAAGTCCAAGTAAACACAATTCGAAATGCAAAAGGCAAAGTCACAACTGACCCTGAAGAACTTGATTTGATACTTTTCTAATACAAGTGTTTAATTATATAAAATTCCCTCTAAATCCTGCTTTAGATGTAAACCACACATTTTATTATTCATTAGGTTCAAAATATTTTCTGATTTATCTTTGACCCATAGATTATTTAGAGGTATGTTGTATAATTTCTAAGTGTTGAAAAATGTTATTATCTTTCTGTTATTGATTTCTAGTTTAATCAAGACAATGGAATTTTCCCAAATCATTTTATGTAATTAACATCACACTGATACCCAAATCTGGCAAAGAACCAACAAGGAAAAAGAATAGGCCAATCTCCTTGAACATAGTTGCAAAAATTCTCAACAAGATTCTAGCAAATTGGTTCCAAAACACATCTCAAGGAACATCCACCATGATTAGGTTGGCTTCATTTCTGGAATGCAGGCCTGGTTCGACATTCACAAGACCATAAACATAATTCAGTACATTAACATGTAAAAACAAGAATCACATGATTATATAATTAGAGGCAGAAAAAGTATTCAACAAAATCCAGCATCCCTTCTTGATGAAAACCCTTGAACACCTAGGCATAGAAGGAACATCCTTCAAACAATAAGAGCCAACTATGATAAACCCACAGTCAATATTTTGCTCAATGGGCAGAAGCATTCTCCCTGAGAATGGGAACAAGATAAGGCTGCCCACTCTCACTCCTCCTTTTCAACCTAGTGCTAGATGTCCTAGCCAGAGCAGTCAGGCAAGAGAAGGGAATCAGGGGTATCCAAATAGGAAAAGGGGAAGTAAAGCTATCCCTCTTTGTGGATGATATGGTTCTATATCTTGAAAACCCAAGAGAGTCTGCCAAAAGCCTCCTCACACTGATAAACAACTTTGGTAAAGTTTCGGAGTACAAAATCAATGTGTAAAAGACAGTTGCATTTTTATCCACCAGCAACAAGCAGGCAGAGTACCAAATAAAAAGCACACTCCCATCCACAACACACACACACACACACACACACACACACACACACACACACACACACACACACACAATGAAATACCTTGGCATCCACCTAATCAGAGAAGTGAAAGACCTTTACAAAGAGAACTGCAAAGTGTTGCTCAAAAAAAATCAAGGATGATACAAACACAATGGAAAAACATCCCACACTTCCACCCACAATCCATCCTATGAATTGGAAGAATCAATATTGTCAAGATGTCCATGCTAACCAAGGCATTCTGCAGATTCAATGCAATACCCATCAAATTGCCAACATCGTTTACCACAGACCTAGAAAAGACAATACAGAAATTCATATGGAGGCAAAAAAAGAGCACAAATAGCCAAAGAAATCCTAAGCAAAAGGAACGAAGCTGGAGGTATCATACTTTCAGACTTTAAATTTTTTACAAGGCTATAGTAACCAAGATAACATGATACTAGTACAGGAATAGACACATAGACCAGTTGTAACAAGACAGAGTTTCCAGATATAAAAACACAGTCTCTCAACCAACTCATCTTCAACAATGCCATCAATAAAAAAACTGGAGAAAGGAAACCATATTTAGCAAATGGTGCTGAGAAAACTGGCTAGCCACATGCACAGAAGAAAGAAACTGGACTTCTACCTAACACCATATACAAAAATCAACCCCAAATGTATCACAGACTTACATAGTAAGTGAGAGGGGGAGCACATGACAACACAATGGGTACCTGGTCCACTACCAAAGGGGAAAGAGGGTCAGCTAGAAGCCCAA
>NW_007259093.1:136670-161746 GCF_000164805.1 Carlito syrichta | reverse complement strand
ACCACACACACACACACACACACACACACACACACACACACACACACACACACATAAAAATGGAAATACCTTGGCATTTACCTAATCAGAGAAGTGAAAGACATTTACAACAAGAACTGCAAAGCACTGCTCAAATAAAGATGACACAAATGAAAAAAACATTCCTTGCTTATGGGTTGGCCGAATCAATATTGTCAAGATGTCTGTCCTACCCAAGGCAATCTACAGATTTAATGGAATACCCATCAAATTGCCAACATCATTTTTCTCAGATCTGGAATATAGAAATTCATTTGGAATCAGAAAAGAGCACAAATAGCCAAAACAATCCTCAACAAAGGGAACAAAGTGGAGGTATCACACTTCCAGACTTTAAATTTTATTACAAGGCTATAGTAACCAAAACAGCCCAGTATTGGTAGAGGAATAGGCACATAGACCAATGGAATAGGACATAGATTCTGGAAACAAAAACATGGTCTCTCAACCAACTCTGACAAAGTCACCAATAATATTCACTGGGGAAAGGAGACCATATTTAGAAAATGGTGCAGGAAAACTGGCTGACAACAGGCAGAAGAATGAAACTGGACCCCTACCTATCACCATATACAAAAATCAACTCAAAATGGATCAAAGTCCTAAATGAAAAACCTCAAACTATAAGAATCCTAGAAAAAAACAAAGGAAACACCCTTATGCACATTGGAGTGGGCAACTAATTCTTGACAAAGTCCCCAAAAGCAAATGCCATAAAAGCTAAACTAGACAAGTGGGACCTCATCAAACTGAAAAGCTTTTGCCCAGCAAAAGAAACCATTAAGAAAGTAAAGAGACAACCCACAGAATGGGAGAAAATATTTGCAAAGTATGCATCTGACAAAGGCCTCACATCCAGTATCTACAAGAAACTCAAACGAAATGAAAAGCAAAAAACAACCCCATTAAGAAATAGGCAAAGGACACGAACAGACACTTCTCAAAAGACTACATACAAGCATCCAACAGACACATGAAAAATGCTCAGCCTCATTAATCATCAGAGAAATGCAAATCAAAATACAATGAGATACCATCTAACTCCGGTAAGGATGACTACCATTAATAAATCAAAAACAACAGATGCTGGTGTGTGTGGTGAAAAGGGAATGCTTCTGCACTGTTAGTAGGTGTGCAAACTAGTCCAACCTCTATGGAAAGCAGTGTGGCGTATCCTAAAAGAACTAAAAACTGCCTTTTCATATGATCCAGCAATCTCTCTCCTGGGAATATACCCACAGGAACTAAATCATTCTACCAAAAAGACACCTGCACACATGTTTATTGTTGTGCTGTTCACAATAGCAAAAACATGGAACCAGCCCTACTGCCCATTGAAAGTGGACTGGATAAAGAAAATGTGGTACATATACATGATGGAGTATTACGCAGCCATAAAGCAAAGCAAAATCATGGACTTCGCAGCAAATTGGATGGAGTTGGAGACCATTATACTAAGTGAACTAACACAGAAACAAAGATGTGGATGCTGCATGTTCTCACTCATAAGTGGGCCCTGAACAATAATCACGTGAACACATGGGAGAGCCTGGCGGTTGCCAGGCACTGCTAGGGGAGGGAGGGACGAAGGAGACAACACAAAGGGCACCAGGTCTACTGCCAGGGGAAGGAGGGCCAGTTGGAAGCCCAAACTTCGCCTGCATGCAGCCTACCTATGTAATTAATCCTCACTTGTACCCCACATCTCTAATAAAATAAAATGTAAACATTAAAAAAAAAAATCCTGCCGTCACCATTGATCTCCACATAGTGAAAGTCACTAGATGCTTTTTATGTCCTTAATGAACCTTTCAGGCTTGATATGGTTGGTCAAGCTTTGAAATCTACTTCCTTGGCTTCTGGTATTTTATTCTTTTTTTCTGAGTCAAGATCTCCTCTGTCACCCACGCCGGGGTACAGTGGCACAATCACAGCTCACTGCAGCCTCAACTTCCTGGGCTCCAGAGATCCTTCTGTCTTAGCCTCCCGAGTAGCTGGGACTACAGGCGCATACAACCATGCCCAGCTAAGTTTTTTGATTTTTTGTAGAGACGAGGTCTTGCTATGTTACCTAGGCTGGTCTTGAACTCCTGAACTCAAGTAATCCTCTCTCCTCAGCCTCCCAAAGTGCTGGGATTCCAGATTTGAGCCACTGCACCTGGCTCCTTTTCTGTTTTTTGCTTGTTTGTTTGTTTCCTTCTCTGGCTATTCCTTCTTGAATTCATTCATAGGCTTCTCTATCTTTGCTTAGCTATATTCAGTTGACAGATAAATATGTATCTCCATGCACACCTCTATCTGAACTCCAGACCTACATTTCTACCTGCCTATTTGAACATTTCCACTTGGCTCTCTTATGGTACGTAAAAAGGAATACATCTAAACCTGAAAGCATGGTTTTCAATTGACATTCCTTTATAATATTTCTTGCCTCAGTGACTGGGACATCCGTTTGCACAAACTAGAAACTGAGTAGACCATCTTAAAATATTCTCTCTCCATCACATTCTAAACTATTTACATTGATACAGTTACAGCACTTTGAATTTTGTTCTAACCCTATAGTCTGAGTTGTAATTTGTAGAATAGGTATGGGAGGGGTCAGGTACATGGCGGCACCAAAGTGATGGCTGAGGAAGCAGGGGTGAGATTACTGCACGAAGGCACCAGCCTTGTGGGCTATAAGGTAGGGGTAGAGATCTAGTGGAAGCCGTGTTGTACCAGTGCCCTCAGGGTGAAAAGGCAGCCAACAATCTGTCACATTAAGCAAATAAGTAAACTGAGCAAATAAGTAAATTTGTTGAGGAAAATGGGAGCTAGTGGCAGAGATATTATTTACAAACATGAAAAGAATTAACGGTAAAATGAACCCCAGGATGATGGATTAGAATTGGAAGTATTAATATGAACTCTTTTTAAAAGGGAAAAATACACACACGGATACAGATAAGAGTGTGTGTATACATACATACATTTCTTAGCTCTTTCCACTAAGAGGGAATAGAAATGACACCCTAGTAGCTATGAGCATACCTAGCACCAAGATATTGATTTTCAAACACTATTCTCCAGGAAAAGTGGAATAAAATTGAGAGTCCAGAAATAAATTCACGCCATCTATGGTCAACTGATTTTCAACAAGGGTGTCAAGACTATTGAATGGAGAGGGGAATAGTCTTCAACAATTGGTGATTGGACAGCAGCATATTCACGTGTAAAGAAATGAAGCTGGACCCCTACCCCACAAAATAAATGAATATTAGCTAAAAAACAATTTATCAAGGACTTAAATATAAGAGCTTAAACTAAGAAAACCTTGGAAGAAAGCATAGTAGTAAATCTTTAAGACCTGATTTTTGCAATGAATTCTCAGATATGACACCAAAAGTACACACAACAAAGAAAAGAATAGTTAAGTTAGAGTTTATAAAAGTTAGAAAATTTTGTGCATATCAGAAGACATTATCAAAAAGTAAAAACTCAGACAATGGTAGAAAATATTTGCAAATCCTATATCTAAGTCTTGTATGCAGAATACATAAAGAATGCTGATGATAGCTGGGCTCAGTGGCTCAGCCTGTAATCCCAGCACCGTAATCCCTGGCCACGGCAGCCTCGACCTGCTGGGCTCCGGCGATCTTTCCGCCTCAGCCTTCAGAGTAGCTGGAACTACAGGCGCGCGCTACCACGCCCGGCTAATTTTTTTTGATTTATTGTAGAGACGAGATCTCGCCAAGTTGCCCAGGTAGGTCTTGAACCCGTGGGCTCAGGCAATCCATTCGCCTCGGCCTTCCAAAGTGCTGGGATTACAGGCTGAGCCACCGAACCTGGCCTGTTTTGTTTTTTTAAAGACAGAGAGAGAGATGAAAAGAAACTTCCATGCAGCTCTAGCTGACCCTGCAGGTTGGCCTCTTTTACCGTGCCCTGTACTGCTCCCTGCTGTTATAGTGCCTGGCAGCTGTTGTAGTGTCTGCCTTTAAAAACAAACAAACAAAAAACCCTTTATAGAGTTTGAATTGTATCTACTTGGGTATTTCCAAGCTTTCTGTATCTGGATGTCTAAACCTCTTGCTAGACTTGGGAAGTTTTCAGCAAACACTATGAAAAGATGGCATGGACTCAAAGGAAAAACTGAAAAGGACATTTGGGTGACCAAGGGTTGGCTTCCACTGTAACACACACAATGACTATAGGTTTGGGCTATAAATGTGGCAATTTTACAGAAGAATACCTCCTATGAAAATGGAATGCTTAACTATGAGGAGGGGAAAGAAGAAAAAGCTTAGGCTAGCTGTAAGAGATGCAAACTACATAATTAATTCTTCTTACTTTATCTTTGTTCCTCCCTGTCGACTCCTGGGACCCTGGGCCGCTGGAATTTGGGAGAAGCAAAAAGGAGTCAGGGATAGGTGATTCTAACCTGGGGCTCCTTTTGGTGCCTGGGTATGCTTGCTGGATTTGGATAAATACAGACGGTGATAATGATGCTTAACACGAGATGATGACTCTTAAGGTGGTCCATGCATCAGAGGTGAGAGACGTTATGGGTGCAAGCGACACAAGAAACTATTGGGCCACCTGAGGACAAGTCCAGGAGCAAGGTATAGGTGAGATGAGGAAAGGACCGGAAAAGGGTGGTGACTGCAGCAGGGACTAGTCAAATCAACCATGTGTCTGTGAAAGGGTTTGTGCAAGTCCTGGTTAGTGAGGAGAGCACACTTTAAACCCCAGGAGGTCGGAGATGGAGGAAGGGGCCGCTGACGTCTCTGTTGTCAGTGTTCAGGCTGTTGTCTGAGGAGCATCCCAGACTGTCACCATCATTCTCAACTGGCCAATGAATCTTAATCTAAGGACTCGGAAACGTCCTAGCAGCCTTCACTCAAGAGGATAGAATGAGATTAACGTTCTGGAAACTAACAAGCCTCTTTCATACCAGAACTTAATAAAATTGGACCCGGACCCCAGCTCAGCACTATTGCACTGCTGAGGTCACTGCAGCTTCTTATGTGAATGTCAGGCTGATCCTAGCCTGACACACAAACTGGTCTGTAATCTCTAATGTAAAGTGGAAATGGACAGTAGCACATTGCCCTGGACTTCCTGCTGGTCAGTGAAGGCAGGGTATGTATAACTGTCAGCATCCCTTACTGCACCTGGATGAATGAAATATTTAACTGGTTTGGCTCCGATTGGGGCGCCCAGCTGAAGTGTATCCTCCAAGTGGGCCTGATCATAATACCAGGGAATCATAGTCACAGTCATTCTCGCCTATGTCGTCCTAAACAAACAATAGATTTGGTAAAGGTCTCTCTACAGGCACAATTAATTAGAGTCTGTTTGATGGGTTCACCTGCACTCCTGCAAATTCTTAGCTAGGTATTTGCAAAATCAGGGTTGGAGTTGTAGACAATGTGTGCCGTGGTGCCCTTGTGACCTTGCATACATATGTCCACGCAAGCAAAACTTGAATGGCAATTTATCTGAGTCTTGGCCGGATGTCTTGTGATACTCCCAGAACACAAAAGGGTGGGAGGCTTGTGAGGTGCTGTTTCAAGGCCATCTCCCTCTAGCCTCCTAATCTTCCCTGGGAGGCTGTCATGAGACAGTTTCTCATCTCCTTCTGGATTCTGATGAGGTCTGAGGCTTTCTGCCATGTCCGCTCAATGTATAGCTGTAGAATACAAAGCTGCTAGCTACCGTCTAGAAGGGGGCCTCTTGTTTAGTGTTGCCCTGCTTGGTGTTGAGGGACAAGGACATGGGGAGCTGGCATCTTTGGCTCCTCATCCTCTTGCTATCTATGTAGGTAATAAACTGAATCTTAAAAGGACCTGCCATTACTTTGCAAGCCAAATCAGTCAATCTTTGGCTTGGCCTTTTGCTTGACAATGTGGTAGATCTGTACAAGAGTGTCCTTGTTTTTGAGAACTGCACTGGAGGTATTTAGGACTGATGAGGCATCATGTCTGCAACTTGGTCAAAAATGGTTCAGGAAAAAATAATAATGGTGATACACACATACATAGATTGCACAAATGTGAAATGTTATTGAACAAATATTGGTAAGTTTAAATTATGACAAATTACTTTTAAAAATCTACATGTAATGCACAATACTGGAAGGTTAAATGTTAAAATGACTGACCTTAAGGCCAGGGAGGAGGAGTCTTATTTTTCACTTTGAACTCTTCTGTAAACTTGTTTTTTAAAACTTTCTACACAGTACGTATTACTTTTATAATATAAAGCTCAAATAAGATGTCCAATTTTTAAAAATCATGAAAGTCATATAATAAAGGAAACTTGGAAAATGCAAAAGGAAACGCACTTATAATTTCATCATCATAATATTAATACAATAGCTATCATTTTCTACAGTTCTTTTTGGCTTTCTCTTTATTTTTGTTTTTATCCACTTCTAGTATTAATAAATCTTACAATTTTGCATGTGGATTTCTTTATTTAACATAAATTCTAAAAATTTAATATGGTATATAGGTTCCATAATTACCATTTTAGATTGTAGCTTAGTATTCTATCTAGTGGCAGTAATTACCATGCTTTAATCATTCACTAAATAAACAACAGCAAACCCTGGGGAGACGGACATCTGATTTCCATAGTTACCACATTATAACATTCCAAATGTCCAGTTTTTAACAAAAAGTGATGAGTCATGCAGGGAAATAAAATATGGCCCATTGACAGGAAAAAGAAGTTAGTAGAAATTGTCCCTGACAAAGCCCAGGCGTGGATTTACTAGACAAATAATTTAAATCAAAAGTTGTAAATATGCTCAAAGAGCAAAAGGAAACCACGGATAAAGAACTAAAGAAATCCGGAAAATAATGCCTTACCAAATAGAGAATAACAACAAAAAGAAAATGTTTAAAAGAACAAAATAGAAATTCTGGAGACAAAAACTATGATAATTGAAATGAATTCATTAGAGAGACTTAACAATATTTTTGAGCAGGCAGAAGAAAGATTCAGTGAATTTGTAGATAAAAGTTAATTATCTGAGTCTCAGGATCAGAAAAAAAGAGTAAGGAAAATGACCAGAGCTTCAGAGACCTGTGGTACTCCATCTAGCAAAATAATAATGCACATGCAATGAACATTACAGCTAAAGAGGAGAGAGGAAGGGGCATAAAGATGGCTAAAAACTCATCAAATCTGATGAAAGCATGGAGGTAAATAAATATTTATAACCTTAAATTAGGCAATGAATCTTTAGATATAACACCAAAAGCGTAAGAAACAAAAGAAAAAAGCGACAAATTGAACTTTGTCAAATACAAAAATTACTTCGATGGTCACCATTAAGAAAGTGAAAAGACCATTCACAGAATGGAACAAAATATGTGCAAATTATATCCCTCATAAGGGACTTGAACCCAATATATAAAGAAGTCTCATGAATAAAAAGACAACTTCATTTAAAAAGAGGCAAAGGGTCTGAACAGACCTTTCTCCAAAGCAGATACACAAACTGTGAATAAGCACATGAAAAGATGATCACCATCATCAGTCATTAGAGAAATGTAAATGAAAACCACAAGAAGGCCTGGCGTGGTGGCTCAAGTCTATCTATAATCCAGCACTTTGGGAGGCTGAGGTGAGAGGATTGCCTGAGCCTGCAGGTTTGAGACCAGCCCGGGCAACTTGGTGAGACCTCATCTCTACAATTAAAAAAAAAAAAGGTAGCCAGGCGTGGTAGTGTGTGCCTGTAGTTCTGGCTACTTGGAAGGCTGAGGCGGAAGGATCACCTGAGCCAAGCAGGTCGACGCTGGGGTGGCTGTGAGTGTGCCACTGCACTCCAGCCTGGGCGACAGAGTGACTCTGACTCAAAAAAAAAAACAACAGAAAAGAAAACCACAATAAGATACCGGTCCCCGTTCGCTAGGATGGCTATAATCAAACGAATGGAAAACAAGTATTCGAACAAATATGTGTACATAGAGCAGTATTCGCAATGGACCAAAGGTGGACACAGCCCAAATACCCACCATTGAATGAGTGGATAAACAAATTGTGTATATTCATACTATGGAATATAATTTGGCTACAAAAAGGAAGTATTGATACATGATACAACACAAATGAAGTATGTATTGTGCTTGAATATATTGTGGTAAGTGAAAAAAGCCAGTCACAAAGGGCCACATATCTTATGATTCTATTTATATAAAATGTCCAAAATAGGAAAAATATGTATAGGTACAGCAGAAAGTAGATTTAGTGGTTGCTTGGGCTGAGAGGTTTAGGGGAAAATAGAGAGCGACTGCAAATGCGGCAACAGGATTGACACAGCGAAGGTTACTTCCTAGACACTAGAAGTAGAGCACCACACCCAAATGGCTCAAGCCAGTGACCAGAGGTAAGAACTCAGAGGTGCTCAGGCACCAGTGCCATGGCATCAGGTTGCAAGATTGGCCCCTCCATCTTCAACAACGACCTGGCCATCTTAGGGGCCGAGTGCCTCCAGATGCTGGACTCTGGGGTCAATTATCTGCACCTGGATGTAATGGATGGGCATTTTGTTCCCAATATCACCTTTGGTCACCCTGTGGTAGAAAGCCTTCGAAAGCAGCTAGGCCAGGACCCTTTCTTTGACATGCACATGATGGTGTCCAAGCCAGAGCGGTGGGTAAAGCCAATGGCTACAGTAGGAGCCAATTAGTATACCTGTCATCTTGAGACTACTGAGAATCCAGGAGCTTTGATTAAAGACATTCGGGAGAATGGGATGGAGGTTGCCCTTGCCATCAAACCAGGAACCACAGTTATTTGGCACCGTGGGCTAATCAAATAGACATGGCCTTGGTTATGGCAGTGGAACGTGGGTTTGGAGGGCCGAAATTCATGGAAGATATGATGCCAAAGGTTCACTGGTTGAGAACCCAGTTCCTGTCTCTGGATATAGAGGTTGAGGGTGGCGTAGGTCCTGACACTGTCCATAAGTGTGCAGAGGCAGGAGCTAACATGATTGTGTCTGGCAGTGCCATTATGAGGAGTGAAGACCCCAGGTCTGTGATCAACCTGTTAAGAAATGTTTGCTCAGAAGCTGCTCAGAAACGTACTCTTGAGCGATGAAACCACAAAGAGCCCAGTGTTTCTGCTCGCGAAATCCCCTGTTTCCTGGAAAACAGGAATATTGACTACCAAATCGTATTGCAGTTCAGGCAGTACTGCTTTTCTGAGCAATTTACGCATTCCAGTGATTAAAATCTATTGTGCAGATTCTAGGTTAGAAATTGGTATGTATAACAACATTTTTAGTAATGCAATTTGAAGATTAGTGAAATACTCAGTTTTTACTGGGATACTTGATTTTTTTTTTTTTTTTTTTTTTTTTTTTTTGAGTTGGAGTCTCACTCGGTCGCCCAGACTGGAGAGCGGTGGCCGCTCCCGGCCATCGCAGCCTCCACCTGCTGGGCTCCGGCGATCCTTCCGCCTCAGCCTTCCGAGTAGCCGGAATTACAGGCATGCGCTACCACGCCCAGCTGATTTTTTTTTTTGATTTATTGTAGAGATGAGGTCTCGCTGCCCAGGCGGGTCTCGAACCCGCGGGCTCAGGCAATGCACTCACCTCAGCCTCCCAAAGGCGCGGGATGACAGGCTGAGCCACCAAGCCCGGCTCTTGATTTTTATAAAGAGTAAAGATATGGCTGTATTAAGGATACAAACAGAAATGTGTCTTAATGCCTAAGGAGGGTGTACTGGCTACAGGATAAAAACAATTTTTTTCCTGTTAAAAAAAAATAAAAGAACTTAGATGCATCTCTCCCGTCTAATGAACTGGGCTTCTCACCTTTCTACTGCTTCCTTTCCTATTGTCTTGTATATACTGCTAGTGGCCACACTGTCTTTCTCTCTCTCTCTCTCTCTCTCTCTGACTGAGTCTTGTTCCTACCTTGTGTGACCTGTTCAGGGTCTGTAAGTAAAAATCTTTGAACTTGTTTCCTATGTGGCTGTGCACCGAATTTGCATCTTCCATTGCACACAACAGGGGCTACCCCAGGCTGAGTTTCTCTTGGGAGGCCAGGGAGAACACAAGGTCAGACTCCCAGTGCCAGAGCAATGGTTAGGCAAGCGTAAACTAGAATCTGGTCAGAGGAGAGCCACGAGGGCGTCTGCCATAGAAACAAATTTCTTATGTGAGGGACCTCTGGTTGCAGGTTAGACAACTGGGCATTAGGCCGTCCCCCAGGTAAGAGTATCTTGTGAAAGGTAGTTGTAAACATCCATGTCAAGCTCCCCTTCCTTTCCCATTAGGGTGGGGTTGCTAACTGCTCTGGTACTGGAACCCTTTTTAGCTGGCGGCTCTCAAAACAAATGGGTATAGGGTTTCTTTTGAAAGTGGTAAAAATGTAATTTGATCGGGGTGGTAGTGTCACAACTCTGTGAATATACTAAAACTTGAATTGCACACAAAATGGGTAAAAGGTGTGATATGTGAATTAAATAACAAGAGCTGTTTAAGAAAACATGCCTTAGAAGGATACATGTGACCCAAAAGCAATGTATGTGCCTGTCTAAACAAACTTCATGATTCTTTAAAGGAATACATCAAAATACAACACTCAGCAAAGCAAAAATAACATTTGTCATCCAATCAGAAATTAGTAGGCATAGGAAGAAGGAGAAGACGTGACCAATACACAGGACAAAAATAAAACAATGGAAACAGATCCAGAAAAGTCAGAGATGATGGAAGTAGCAGACAAACATTTAAACACAGCCATCATAACAATTATATCCTTGGGGGCTTAAATGAAAATGTTGGTTCTTTTTTAACCCTTCATTACTCTTCTCATTATATTGAAGGATATAAAAAGAACCAAATGAAACTTCCAGAGATGAAAAATACAGTATTAGAAATGCAACATTTATACTAAATAATGATAATGAGAAAAATTCTTTAAATAAAACAAAGAAATGCAACATGCTCTGTATGAGACTAACCGCAGAAGAAAAGATCAGTGACTTTCCAACTCAGAGTCAAAGCCAAGGCGTTACAAGCTCTGTTCCTAGTTATGTTTTGGGCCTCATTTAGAATGACCAAATGAGTTATGAGAAGGAAAGACACTAGGATAATAGGGTAAAATGGACTGCCAGAGGCAAACTAGGATGTTTGGTTATGGTCTCCCTCACTCTGTTGCAGCCACACCAACTTCCTCAGTGAACAGGAACTGGACTGACTTTATGTTTTCATGGGATCTCTCTGGCTACTAGAGTTGATAATAGACCAGTTAGGAAGATATTGCAGTAATGTAGAACGTGTGACCATGGTAATAACAGCAGAGATGATGACAAGTGGTTGAATGCTGTATATATTTTAATGGCTAATAATAGTAACAATGCTACCACTGGAACACTCCACCTAGTAATAGAAGAATACAGTTACCTTGATAGACCATATTCTGTGCCATAAAATAAATCTCAAATTTTAAAAGACTAAAATCATAAAAAGGTCTTTTGATATTAAAAGCACTTAGCACTAAATGGCTATGAGAGGAGCAATATGTCAAGTCAGAAACCCAGTGTTCTACCTTAAGAACCCAGAAAATCAACAGCAAAATAAACCCAAAGCAAGTAGAAGGAAGGAAATCCAAATGATAAGAGCAGAAATCAATCAAATAAAAGACAAACTAGAGAAAATTCATGAAACCAAAAGTTGGTTCTTTGAGAAGATCAACATAATTGATCATTCTAGCCAGAGCAAGCAAGAAAAAAAAAAAAGAGGAAACACACATTACCAATAGCAGGAATGAGAGAAGTCAGGTTACTATAGATTCTCCAGATAATAGAAGGATAATAATGGAATGCTCGAACAACTCTGGAATTGTAGCTCTGATGCTGTGTGAAGAGGAGGACATGACCTCAAGGAGGCTACAACCCTCATAACATGTGACCAAAGCCTCCCTAACCGTGTCATATGAAGAATTCCCAAAGTGTTGTCACAAAATAACGAAGCCTCCTAAGACCTCAAGATCTCCAGACCTTTCATCTGGAGCCCCCCACATAAAAGTTCTCATCATATTTGTTAAATGGTTGTTGCTTTGTTTTAAGGCAGTCCAGTGTATCAGTCGGGGGCCGACTACCAAGTTTAGTGACAGCGATGTTGGTAAGTTCTGAGAAGTCACTTTCACGGGACCACCGGTTGCTGCTTATTTTGTCACTGAGCCGTGTACTGAGCAGAGTACCCTCCCTCCTCTGGCGATGCCCCGCCCTAAACCCGGACTTGCCCTCGGAAACCAAGCAAGCGCCTAGTACCCCCCTTGGTGGGCCCCGCGGCCATCTTTTCCGGCATGCTTGCGGAAGCCTGCCCCCTTGCGAGTTCAAATCCTACCTCATAATGCTGGAGGTCTGCGTCAGGCTGCAGGGAGTAAAGGTCTCCGGGTGAGGGCCATCTACAGGGTCACCTACAGGCTGGTCCTTTCTTACGTCACCTCGGGCTCCCAGTCTGCCAGCAGAGGTGCCGGTCGCCTGCTCAGGGGTGCCAGTCCTCCCGGGTCTGGGAGAGGAGGGACCGGACGCCGCAGCCAACACCTCGTGGCAGAAGGACTGCGACGCACGCATGGGGTTGTTCGCGTCCAAGGCCGCTCGCAGGGCCACCACCGATGAGCCCACGGAGCCCAGCCCGGAACACCTGGCGGGTGAGTAGCAGGCCAGGAGCAGGCTCCCCCCGCGGTTAGGGACCTCTCATGGTGGCACCCTCGCCGCTCCCTCTATTGTGCCTAGAAGGAGCCACTGGCGTTTTCAACTCCAAATTTGAAACTGTCTAGAAGTTTAAGTAACTTACATGGGAGACAAAGGGGGGTGGAATAATAACCCAGCCTTCTTATAAGGGTCACAGTTTCCAAGTCCACCCAGCCCTCATAAATTATGGCATTCTGCTAGTCTTCTGAAGTACAGGAAGGAAAGCCTGTTGAGTAGATTCTCTCATAAGTATTCCTTTTTTGTTTGTTGTAGAGACAGGGTCTTGCTCTGCCGCCCAGGCTGGAGCGCAGTAGTGCAACGACAGCTCACTACAGCCTCAAACTCCTGGGCTTAAGCGAGCCTCCTGCTTCAGCCTCCCGAGTAGCTGGGACTACCGGCACACGCCTTCACACCCACCTTTTTTTTTTTTTTTTTTTTAAAGAGTGACAGGATCTCAATATGTTGCCCAGGCTGGTCTTGAACTCCTGGCCTTAAGCAGTCCTTCTGCCTCGGCCTCCCAAAGTCCTGGGATTACAGATGTGAGCCATCATGCCTATCCCCCATAGGCATTTCCAAGCTAAGTAAGCTACATGAATAGGCTTTCAAGGGTCCATGGCAAAATTTTTGTGCCCTTGTATATGTTTTTAGGGAGAAAATCTTTGATGCTTAAAGTGTTCTGTTGTCCAAAGGATAGACTCCAGTCCAGCCCACTTCCTATTGTTTGACCTAATAGTGAGCAATGACTTCATAAATAGTATGTACTGTGGGTGATATACACAAATCCTACTGCTATTGGAATCTTTTTTTTTTTTTTTTTTTTTTTTTTTTTTTTTTTTTTTTTTTTTTTTTTTAGTATAATATTTTCTTTTTTTTTTTTTTTTTTTATTTTTATTTTTTTTCATTAATCAGTAGTTTTTATTATGGTTTTGTGGGGTACAGTTAAGGGTAGGTGTACAATGACGTTTCATTCAGGCACCCTGTAGATAAGAAGTGTTTTCCCATCCCCCGACAGATATTTGCTACTGTTAATCCTTATAGCTGATTTGCTCTTTGGATCACTCCTTTATTTCGGTATTTTGCTTAAAGACCATTAATTGACTTAACCCATATCTGCCTTCTGAAGTTTTATCTTATGTGTTACAGCAACTAACAGTTTGCTAACTTAAACAAATTAGTGTCATATATACATATTCATATATATACATACGAACATCTACATATTCATATATTCACATACACAGATGAAATTAATGTATATTAAAGTTTAATATAATATATTAAACTTATCATTCACTATATTAATAATATATGGATATAACATGTACATTAAAGTTTGCTGAGCATTATTCTGGGCAGACCATGTACTAGGTTCTCTGATGGTTATATATTATGTGCCAGAAATTGTTTCTCAAGACCTGAAGGATGAGCACCAGTTAGCTATGCAAAAGAGCCACAGAAGGGTAGGGGGCCACTTGGGTTGCTACCACTTGAGTTGATAGCCTAAAGGTTCATATAAGCTGAAATTGTGGAAAAACAAAAATGAAGAGCCAGCATAGGAAACTGTTCATAGAAAGGGGGATGAAGTAAACTTAGAGGTTTTAAAAAACGTGAAAGAATCTCATTCTTCATAACTTCAAACATGATACAACAGCGACACACAGTGCATATACACTTGGTGAATAAATGAGTCTGCATCTACAGTTCGGGTCAAACTATTGTTTCAATCTACTAGCATCTTCATAGATTGGATATACCAGTATCTATCCTACAGATATTAATGCTGATTAGCAAATGCGTCCCATGGATGAAGGTGTTTTTAAATGATAGTTTATAGACAGTTTTGAGAACAAAGAGGATTTTGAACTGATAAAAAGTAGGAAATCATTGCATGGTCTTGAATGGGAAGATGAAATGAAATGTTAGCTTTGGAGGGGTTGTGTGAAGTGAATGGACAAATGCTTGTAGCCATGAGGCAGAAAATTAGAAAGCTGTTGCGATAAACCAGGTCTAAGGCTACGAGGAAGTGGAATGAAAAAGAGGCAATAAAGGAATAGAGGATGCAGATAAAAAAGGGTCAGAGACAGGGTAACACTACAAGGAAGGCTCCCAATGGAAACTTCATGGAATGACACATTTCTTGAAAGCCAGTATGACGGTGGTTAATAGCTTGCTTGGCCTCTGGGGTCAACAAATCGAATTTCAGATTCCGGCCCTGCCACTTAACTACCTGTATGACCTTGGATATGTTACTTCTTGAGTAATATTCATTCATTTAACAAGTACTTACCCAAACCTGTTATGTACCATCTACTGTACTGGATCTTGGTAACCAAAATGAACTTATTTGCTGCCTTCATTAAGTTTGCAAGATAGTAGGGTAAATAGGCATGAAATACAATGTAACATATCAGTACAAACTGTAATACGTGTAATGAAGAAAATATTTTTGATTATGCTCTTCATTTCATTTCATTCATGTCATTTCTGTAACATTTGATTATATTGTACTTAAGTTAAAATGACCGATTTTGGTTTTGAAAATTATTTCTCAGTCTGTATTTTAATGCTTGTCACTCTCTCTAATTTAGATCTAATACGCTACATAAATAAAACTAACATGAGCATTGAACATCTGGCTGATGTTCTTTCTGAACAAACCAGGAGCAGCAACTGGGTAGTGGTGTTCAAAGCCCTGGTTACTGTGCATCACCTCATGGTGCATGGAAGAGAGGTGAGCATTGTGCGTATTCCAGTGGTGTTTGTTTCTTTTTGCAAGTGCCTGCTTACTAAAGGTTATAAGCACGCACTTGCAAGATGTTCTTGTTTGTCAGCAGCTTACTACTTTTTACTTTAAGTAGTGACAAATGAGGGAAATGAATAAAGTGAATAGCAGTATGTATTTAACATATTTTTTATTAATGAATATATTGCAATCAGTATTCTTTGAGATATACCACCTTAGCCATTGGATAATAATGTAGATAATAGAGAGGCTATTTCTCCCAATTCTTTAGATGATTTAGATTTTTTAAGAGCCCCTTAAAAATGTATTACTTCATAACTGCTTTACTCTGCCAAGGGAGACTAGACACCTAACTGTATTACATGACCACCTATCTATCTCTTTGGATTTTATAGAACAACTCAAATGCTCCATAACATTAAATTACTCATTTTCTATTTTAAATTTCACAAGCAATTTGTTTCAGTGAGCTTTGCATTAGAAAATTAGGATTTAGAAATTGGCTGGATTTGGAAACGTATTATAAAGCAACAGTAATTATACAGTTTGGTATTAGGAGAAATAGAACGCAAACATAAATGAAACATAATAGAGAGTTCAGATATAGAACTGTACTTATATAGGAACTTGGTAGCACTAAAAATGGGGAAATATGGGGAAAATAATTTAAAATAAAGCCTCCTGACACAAATATCATTCTTATAGAAGAAACAGAATGAGATCCTTATCTTACTCCATATACAAAAATAAATTCCACATAGATGAAATATCTGAACGCAAAAAAACCCCAAAGTTTTTAAATTGAAGAAAATGTGGGATAATATGCTTATGACATTTCGGTAGGTAAGACACTATAACTGAAAGAAGGTATTTGCGACATATATATTACACACCAAAGGTTAATATTCAGAATACATAATTAGTAAGAAAAAAGCAAAAGCATGATCCGTAAAAGAACAAATTGATAAACTGTATTTTTTCAAAATTTAAAACCAGCTTTTTGAAAGACAACATATAGAGAATGAAAAGATACTCCACAGACTGGGAGAAAATATTTGCAAAGCGTATGTCTGATCAATGATTATGTCCAGAATATACAAAGAACAACAACAACAAAAGGCAATACAATGAACTAATGAGCAAAAGAAATGAAGAGAGCTCACAGAAAATGAAGCCATAATGTCTGATAACTGTCTGAGAACACGTTCATATTAGCAAAATTTAAAGTTTCTGAGTATAAAGAGTTGGAAAGACATTGAGAAAATGGGAATTTGCGTACTGTGTGGATGACATGGAAATTATGAGGGCGGACCCAAAAAACATGGAATTATTATTATTATTTTTTACTTTGGAGAACAGGCCCCTTTAGTACTCTCGGAATTTGTTCCTCTGGATCAAACAGTCAACCCAAGTTTTTATCTGGAAGTTTTAAGAAGGTTGCATCATGATTTGCAGAAGAAATGTCCCGAGTTGTGGCAAACAGGTGGCTGGTTCTTCTACCATGACAACGCCCCTGTCCACGCCACGCTGAGTGTTCAGCAGTTTTTGACCAAGCATGGCACGACCCCCATGCCCCACCGTCCCCATTCACCTGATCTCACCCAAGTGACTTTTTTGGGGGGTTGTTCCTCTGGATGAAAACAACTCCTCAAAGGGAAACATTTTGCTGATGTGGAAGAGGGGAAACAAAAAACGGCAGAAGCACTAAGAGGCATCAAAATTGATGAGTTCAAAAACTGTTTAGAGCAGTTGAAAAAGCATCTCGATAGGTATATTGCATCAGACGGAGAGGACTTTGAAGGTGACTGAAGTTTAAACATGTGAGAATAAATACACAATCTTTTATAAATAAATTCCGGTTTTGAAGTGATTCCCCCTCGTATTAGCTCCTGCAGTTTATTACTGTGGAGAAGTGAATAGTGAGATACAATTTGCAAATTTGAAAATGCCCAGCCCAGTGATCCAGCAAATCCACTTCTCATATCATGTCTATAATAATAATAAAAAAATTAGAAATCACCTGCATTTCCATCAGCAGGGAACAGATAGAACGAAGTGTAGTTGTACAGCGAAATGCTGTATAACATTAAAT
The DNA here is from genome assembly GCF_000164805.1 of Carlito syrichta. Taxonomy (NCBI): domain Eukaryota; kingdom Metazoa; phylum Chordata; class Mammalia; order Primates; family Tarsiidae; genus Carlito; species Carlito syrichta. The sequence goes on along the minus strand of NW_007259093.1, from coordinate 144,170 downwards.
GGCATGCATATCAACAAGGCTAGATCTCAAAGACAAGGCTAGTATAGGAAGTTGCAAAATGACATTTAGAGGACAATACCGTTTACATGAAAATTTTATTTTATTTTATTTTTTTACTTTTATTTTATTCTTATTTTTTTGAATCGGAGTCTCACTCTGTCGCCCAGACTGGAGTGCAGTGGCTGCTCCCGGCCACCGCAGCCTCGACCTGCTGGGCTCTGGTGATCCTTCCGCCTCAGTCTTCCAAGTAGCTGGAACTACAGGTGCGCGCTACCACGCCCGACTAATTTTTGATTTATTGTAGAGATGAGGTCTCGCCAAGTTGCCCAGGCGGGTCTCTAACCTGCGGGCTCAGGCCATCCACTCACCTCGGCCTCCCAAAGCGCGGGATGACAGGCTGAGCCACCGAGCCCGGCCAAAAAAATTTTAAAAATACATTCAGTATTTATCCACGGAGCAAACACCTGTGAAACTATAAGGAAAATAGACAGTGAAGATAGCACATTAAAATTATGAGACCAGATACTTGTAGGCAGGGGGAAAAGGAAATGGATCTTGGGGATGCAGCAAAGGGTACTTTAGCTTTATCTGTAATACTGTATTCCTCTTATTTTAAAAATAAACTTGAAACAGATATGTCAAAAAATTAGCAGTTATCATTCTAAATAGTAGGGTCCACAAATGGTATCACATTCTTCTTTGTATTTTTCTGTAATTTAGAATTACTGAAAATCAAAAGGGAAGAATGACTAGATAGAAAGTCTTGGAGGAAAAGAGTGTGTATTCACATGAGCTTTAAAGCTTATCCCCTTGTTTATTTAGGGGAGGGATATATAAACAGAGGAAAATTGGTAGCACTGCAAATCCTAGTGTTGGCTAGCACAGGATATGGAGTGTGTTCAACTTAGTCAATGCTCCTGAATTAGATAGAAGCTGTGTGCTAGAATTATGTTAACTATATGTTCATAATGACAGAATCATTAATTAACTCTGTGTACAGAAACTAATTTTAGACTTTGGCACATTTGTTTGGTAGCGTTTTATCCAACATCTTGCATCTCGAGACTCTTTGTTCACTTTACACAACTTCCTGGATAAAAGTGTCATCGAAGGTAAGATGATTCTCTGCTGAAAATATTTCTATGTGGCAAGGAGGCAAAAGTTCTGAAAACCATGCCTGCATAAAAAATGGTTCTAAAGTATGCAAAGTGTGATGCCTTGTACATTTTATGAAAGTAAATAATCCCTAAATTCATTGACACAACACATATTTGAGTGCTTATTGAGAATACCAGAATATGCTATATGCTACAGACAAAGAAGTTATTGAGACCTCCAGGTCTTTGCTCAGTAAACCCTTGTCCGGCTTACCGAAAATTGCAGCACACCTTTATACAACTTCTCTGCATGGGTTTTATTTTCTCCTTCTCACCAGCTGTCTCTGTGTGTTCCTTTTCTTTCCATAATTGTCTATCCTTCCCCATTGGGAATTTTTGTCTGTTTTGTTCACGGCTGACCTCCCAGCACCTGGGACATGGCTTGGCTCATAGTAGGCACTTAATGATCGTGGAATGAATGAACAGTTTAAATAAATGAACTCAGCATATGTTTGGAGGTTGAGTCGAGAGAAGTTGAGTTTCTGCCTTTCTTTATTCTTTTTCTCCCTGAGGTAGAGGGCAAGGTCATTTGCTGAGTGGAGGGAAGATGGAGGAGGGATGGAATGGGGAGAGTAAGGAAAATCCTAGGAATTTACAGTAGTTTCTGTGGAAATATCCAAAGATATGATGAAGTTCACTTATTTCATCTGTTTAGGTGTCTCACCATCAACGCCACATGAAAGGGTGGTAGCAAGGCTTTAAGGGAATACAAATTAATCTTAACAGAAAGTGTGAGGGATGTTGGACTCGATGATTAATCAAGACCATCCTAGCTTTTGTGCTTCAAAAATATGGTTGAGGTATACAGGTGAATGTGGAATAAGTCTTTGCATTTATTGACATATTGTGAAAAATTATTGGTTGAATCGGAAATAATTGAAATATCTCACTTTTAGGCTATACTATGTCAGCCTTCATCAGACGATACGGCAGGTACTTGAATGAAAAGTCACTCGCGTGTAGACTGATTGCATTTGACATCGCAAAAATCAAGAGAGGGTCAGTAAATATCACTAGCTTGTCAGCAAGAAATGCTGACTCAAATGTGGTATGCTTGGTCGTTTGTCAAGAACAGCTGTACTTCAAGATGCTGATGTCACAGTGCTTCTCAAACTCAATGTGTTTATGAATTTCCTTTGTCTTTTATAGGACAGATGGTGTGATGAGAACTATGAATACTAAAGACCTGCTAAACACACTTCCAGTTATTCAAATCCAGTTTGATGCTCTGCTTGGTTTTAATGTAAGAACTTTATAAATTCATTTTAAAAATATTAGTAAATGGCATTGTTTAACTATAGACGGGAGAAGAAATTTTTAAAAAAGACTGTGATGGTTTTAAAATTTTTTTAAAAACTGTGGTGGTAATTGATTATTCTTTAATTTTCAGGCAAATCCTGATGAACTAACTAATGACATAATACGTGCTGCTTTTAGGCTGCTCTTTAAAGATTCTCTCCGTCTCTTTGCAGCTTATAACGAAGGGATCCTTAATCTGCTTGGTAGGATGAAAAATGCACATTACTTTTTAAAAGATAAAATGATAAAATAATTTATTTGTAAAAATCTTTTTATTTTCTGAAGACACAGAGTCTTGCTGTGTCCCCAGGATGGGCTTAGATTCCTGGGCTCCAGCAGTCCTCCTGCCTAGACTTTCCAAAGCGCTGGGATTACAGGCATAAGCCATCATGCCTGGCTTGTAAAAATATTTTATCTCTACATTTAGACTCATATTTGATTTAGACTCAAAATAGAAATCCTTGCAGGGTCATGTATATTTTTCATGCGATATTATATTGCTTTACTGGTTAAACATTATTTGGCTAGTTAATCTCAAAACTTTCAAGTTTTATTTAAGTGCTAACTGATGTTTTTGGGGAATTTATCAGGAAATCAACATGGGTTGCTATATTATCTATTATACATTAAGGCCCATTTCTGCCACGGTTAAATGACACCGTTTTGACTTTCCTAAGAAGGTAAAGCCTAAAACATAAGTAACCGTTATTGATTATATACAAGTGTATATTTTTTAGGCTTTTCAGGAAATTACTGTCATCATTTAGCCCTAATTGATTATTCATTTCATTGCAAGGGTTCTCTGAACTTTATTCATGGGAATTTCAGATCATTTCTTATACTGAAGAAATACCTAGGGTTATAAGAGGGTTGAAACACAGCCCCTTCCCTCAAAGGGCTGCAGCGCTTGATGTTAATAAAAAAGACAAGTTATACAAATTAATATCTAAACTATCTGTATGTGGTATTGAATTCCACATATATTCTCAACACCAGTATTTGCTATGCAATAGTTACTCCATGAAAATCTGTTTATTGTAGGGATTGAGCAGTGCTATTTCTTATTATTAAAACAGAAAATAATTTGATTAAAACCATAATAGTTTTGAACAGGTTAAAATCACATCCCGAATCAGCTTAAAATAGAATAATCAGAAAGGAGCGAGACTTAAAATTGCTGACTTAAAATTCTTTATAGTAATTATTTTTTTCCCTATTTTTAGACAAATATTTTGGCATGAGGAAGCACCAATGCAAGGAAAGTTTGGATATTTACATCAAGTTCCTTGAAAGAACAAACAAATTGACACAGTTTCTCAAAGTTGCGGAGGTACAGAAATCAATTTCTACTGAAGGCTTTTCTGCTGTTTTTTTGCATTAATTTAATATCAGGTGTAACTGTACCTCTTCCTTCCCCCATGACCATTGCCACACAGAAATTGGTGGTAGTTTGAGCTACTTTGTAAACAGTAAAACTAAAAACTAAAATTAGGTACTTCAAATGTACTATCCAATACACTTGTGCTCAAAAGCAATCTCACAAGGACTTCTGTTAACAGCTATGAGAATAATCAGTACCAAGCTTACCCTCCCACGAGAAACAACTCTAACACTGGATCAAAACATATGTAAGACTTTTTAGGGAGTAGACAGTAGGTGGAACAAGTGTATGGTCAGTGAGAGAAAGAAACACATGAAGTGAGCCCCGTGTTCTCCCTGAACTCAGAGGAACCTAAGCAGGATAAATGCAAAGAAAACCATACCTAGGAGGTGAGAGTCAAACTTCTGAAAACCGAAGAGAACAAAGACATATTACCCACAAGAGAACAACAATAGTAATAATAGCTGATTTCTGACTACTTGAAAAATTAGAACACATTTTTGTGATATCCAAAATGCAGTTTAGCTCTTCCCAAACCAGCAAAGCCTCAAAATCTGGCAAGTCATTTTAAAAAGTCTGTCCTTAGGATAAATATATATGCGTGTGCTTAAGTGGACAAGACATACTTTAGCCTGACATAGTACCAGCCCAGAAAGACATCATGCTCTTGGGATATTCTCTCTGTCATACACACAGTGATCTTTCAGTTAGAGTTTTTTGTTGCTACTCCCTGCTGTAATGTGTACTTTTTTCACCCCTGCCTTTTTTTTGTGTGTGTGTGAATTCAGCAAGTTGGAATTGACCAGAAAGACATTCCACATATCACTCAGGTCAGTGTATCTCTCCTATGTATTTCAGTGACTTTTTTGTCTTTATCTTGATATGTTTGTGATATTAATCATCTGAGACTCTCCATCTTTTGCCATATACTTAAGTGTGTGCATTTTAATTTCCCCATAAGTTACATAGATACAGATATAGATTTATAGTGACTTGTGTTATAACAACTAGATCATGCTTTTAACATGATTAGTGGGAACAGCAGGGTATTTGGAATAATGAACTTAGGCCTGAGGGCTGCCTTGTTCACCTTTCGGGTGTGTGATCTCAAGCAACTCATTTCCATTCTCTGTCTCACTTCTACAACTGCAAAATGGGTGCAGTGCATTGCCTATCTCGTAGCAGTGTTGTAGGAGTCAAGTGAGCTCAGGTGTTTTTCCTTTCCAGAAACTAGTCCTCAGAGATCCCCTCATGGTCATGGGTGAGATCTGAGGTAGAGGTGGCAGTGCAAGAGGTGTGGGCAAGATGAGCCTCAGGTAATCCATTTGTGCAGCCTGCTCAGCCCTCTGGACCTACCTGTGTTCCATCCCAGATGTACCATGGGGCTTGAGCAGCAGGGCGGCTGGCCCAGTCTGGGCCTCCTACAGAACGCTTTTCTGCTCTGGGCTCCAAATTAAGATGTCGGGGTTTTAGGTCACCTGGAACGTGGGTGAGAGCAGTCTTATCTCATGTGGGAATATGCTGTCTCCAGAGCCCAAAGAGACGTATTTGGTGTCATGCTTCCTTTTTTTGTTATGGGAGGTACAACATGCAATACTTTATCTTCTACTTTGGATGGCATGTCCTGGTAGGCCTCTGATTCCTGAAACCCTAAAAATTGTATCAGTGTGAAAGGAATGTGGATTGCGTATGTTTTTCCAAGGTCTCCACTGTAGTATAAGCTAGAGTCCTTCCTATTGATTATGACAGAAATTGAGAGAGTTAATGCAGGCCTTGGTCAAAACTGTTGTCCACTCAATGAGCCTGTGAGCTCTTTCTTATTCACATTTCTGATAGTGATAGAAAACAACACATTCACCAAACCAATAGCCACATACCATGTACCTGAAGTTGCTTAAGTCGCCTTTACCAAGCAACAATAATGGCTGGCGTTGTGGCTGCAATTGGGCTACTATTGATTTTGCTATAATCTGTCATTCACCAGCTGTTTTTTTTTTGTTTGTTTGTTTTCAAGTTGGAGTCTCACTCTTGCACAGGCTGGAGTATGGTGGCAAGATCCTACTGCAGCCTTCACCTGATGGGCTCAGGTGATCCTTCCACCTCAGCCTTCCAAGTAGCTGGGAATACAGATGCGTGTCACCACGCCTGGCTAATTTTTTGATTTTTATTGTAGAGACGAGGTCTCACCGCATTGCCCAGTTGGTCTCAAACTCCTGGGCTCAGGAAATTCTCTTGCCTCTGTCTCCCAAGGGGCTGAGATTACAGACATAAGCCACTATACCCAGCCCCAGCTGGTTTTGATGGGGACGAGGCTCATCACCCCTGCTTCGTTTATATCTTTAAGATTAGAACTGATTTCTATAATCCTCCTGGGGGGGGAATCTTGTTTTTTATTTACTGTTTTGCTTGGAGGGTGAGTGGGGGCTAATGTATTTCACAGGAATGTCCCCAGCCAAGCTTTGCTGTGACTTAAGTATAGTTATAGGCCTAAGGCCAGGAGAGGAGGCGGGAGCAGATCCTGATGGCGCATGTAACTTGTCGGGTAGAGGCCTCTCTCTGTATCATCCCCAACCAAGGAGGCTCAAAGGTTTCTGGAAAATCTGGAGACTTGGGGGTTTCACAGCTGTCCCTCAGCCATCAGGGTCTGGTATGGCAGACCTGCCTTTGCTGGGCCTGGACGAATGAAGGATTATCTGAGATAATACATGTGGAGAGCTCAGACGGCACCTGGTTGAGGCATCATGTGTATGGGAAGAAGCCTGTGAAGAGAGAGGAGGCAAAGAAGTAGGGAGAGAGGATAGATGCTGAGAGAGGTCCCTTAGGGATGAGAAGGTGCTGCATCCAGAATACAGGTGGAAGCAGTGGCCTCTAACAAGAGGCTAGAGGAGACAGTGGGGAAAGGATAGTTACAGATGCAAATAAAATGTTAGGTTTGGTGACAGAGAAGAAGGGGTTTCTGTCTGATGGCTTATACATTTTTAAGGAAAGAAATGTGTCCTCTTGAGTATACACAGCACAAGCATTCTTTCATGCACAGATAAGTATGAAGGGGGCTCGCTTGTGGACATCAAACCCCACAGAGCGGTCCACAATGGCAACAACTGTTAGGTGAAATAATGTCCAGCTTCCTGAATGAGGAGTCAGATGACCAGTGGTGGGAAGACGGAGAGGTGATGAGAATGTCTGGGTTAGTAGGGGAGACTTGGGGTTTCACTGCCTGATGCCACCATAACCTGTGGATTTCAATCAACGTTCATTCACAAACACATGCTCGACCCCTATTCGGTTACAATGAATGAGACACAATCCCAGCCTCTGAGTTTCTGAGAAAGACAAAACTAACAGCATCATTAGCTATCTACCAGAATGCAGTCCTCTGATTTTTCTCTGCATTGACTTTTCTTCCCTGAGGGAGGTGGTGAGAGCAGGAAGGGGACACATTTCCCACTGGGGCACCCTCTTCCTTACCTCAGCTCTGGTCTCTGGGATCCCTGGATCAAAAATGAAGTAGATTTCTGCGGGAGTCTGCAACAGGCAGGCGAGGATCTTGCTGGTAAACTTTCATGCAGATCTCTGTTCATTCCCCTGGAAAGCAGCTCTTTCGACGGGAAGAGCTTCCTTATCAGCTCGCCGCCCGGGCCCTGGGCCAGCACGGCGAGTCCT
>NW_007259093.1:117633-135754 GCF_000164805.1 Carlito syrichta | reverse complement strand
GTGGCCGAGTTCGCGCCCCTCCGCAGGGGCGCGGACTCCACGGCCCGCACCTCGGGCGGCCCGAGGTGTCGCCACCCCACGTCGTTCAAATGCTGACAGCCTTAGCTATTTAGCCTTAGTTCTGCTTACATCTCTGTAAATAGTTTAGGCATTAAACCCTCTTCCCTCTGCCGGCTCAGTAGTTTATGTCACCCATCCTTATCCTCAAGTCTGCCCCTATTCCTATGGCTCAGTCCCCCTTTATAGGCCAACACTGAGTCCTATCCACCTTCAGAGTTGTCCTCAATGCATCCCCTTTTCTCCATTTTAGCTTCAAATACCTAGCTCCGACTTCATCTACCTCATGCTCCCCTTTGCTTTCTGTTCCAGCACCATGATTCGTCTTTATTCTTGGTCCGGGCATTATGCCTTCCTCAGGGCCTTTGCACATGATATTATTATGACTTTTTTGCTGACATCGCTCCTTCCTCCCTTTCTGAAATACTTATTTTCTGGCTGTCCTTGAGATCTCAGCTCAACTATTGCTCTTTTCAGGAGTGCTCACCTCCTTCCCTCCCTGACTTGGTCAGATTCCTCTGCTTCAACACTATCTGTGTATCATGTACCTCTCTTCTATACTACTTTTCACAATTTTGGCTTTAGACTGTAAGCTTAGACCTGTAGACTGTAAGCTTATGAAGCCCAGTACCAGGTTGTTTGTGCTTGTGGCTATATCCCTAGTACCTGTTGTATAGTAAATTAGCAATCATTTTTTCTTGAATAAAGAATGAGTGAATGGATCAGGGGAGAGATGGTGGAATATAGAACCCTAGTGGGGAATTGGCCTTATGTAAGAGAAAGTTTACTTTTTCTATTTTTAGTGGAAATGGAGAATGAAAAGATATCCACGTTCATTCAGTAAATATGAATTAAGGGCTTACTCTGTGTCAAGCGCTTAAGATTTATCAGTGGACAAAATAGACAAAATCTCTGTAGTCATACAGCTTATATTTTATTGCAAGAAGAAATACAATAAACATAAAGAAGCCTGTAATGTCAGTTAAAATAAGTGATTTGAAGAGAAATAAAACTTATAGTTAAAGAGAATATTAGTAGTCAAGAAAATCTCCCTTGAGGAGGTGATTTCAACAGAGACCAGAAACAACGTCAAATCCTGGGTTTCTGTTTATATGTGTGGTATTGATTAAATTTGCTAATATGAATGAGATTCTTTGTCATTTTTTTCCTCCCATGTATTTTAAATCATATCTAGATTACTTATAATACCGAATACAATATCAATGCTATGTGAATAGTTGTACTGTATAGTTTCGGTAGCAAAGACAAGAAAAAAGCCTGGACATGTTTAGTATGGATCAACCATCCATTTTGTTAAGAGTATCTCGACTTGTAGTCGACTGTGGATGTGGAACCCACAGATATGGAAGACCAACTCTTATATAGGAGAGTATAAATTTGCTAAAACTATCAGAAAATAAGTCTTTAATAATAACTTTTTTTTAGGCGCCCCTCAGTTTAATTGAAGCACTAAAACAGCATTTAGCTTCCTTGGAAGAGAAAAATGACATTTTACTTCATTATAAGTAAGTTAAAAAATGTCTTGACATGGGTTAATTTTGCTTTCCTCTAAATATTTTTCCTCATCCTAATCGTTTAGTGGTATGAGATTGACTAAATAAATTATGGGCTATGAATAGGATGGAATACTATTCAGCTTTTTAAAATGGTGATGTGCAAAAGAGGTTTTCAGTCTTTTGTGGGATTTCATACTCTTCACAAGGGTGATATGCTTCCCAAAGGAACATCTTTTATTAAACGAAATGATTCTCAAAATCAGGGATTGCGATGAGAATCTCTCTCTTTTTAAGAATTTGATTCCTTACCCTAGGAGCTTCTCTGTTCACAAAATAGTGCACATAGTAACAGTGAAGAAGTGTGTATACACACAAGTACACACATACACATACTTGCACTCCTCTATATATGCATATACATTCAGATTGAATAATACAAAAATTGAGATATATCACCTCAAAACATTCACATGAGCTAAATAGAGTGAAAAAATGATGGTTGATTTCCGCGCTCTTTTTTGTATTGTCCAAAATTTCTACAGAGGTCACGTGTTATTCATCATTCTACTTTTTTAGGTTATGCCAGCTGTAATTGATTCATATTATCACATTCTGTTAGGCAGCAAGTTCATCTGACTATTTCTTAATTACCTCTATCACAGAAGGACGCATAGTTAGTATATAGTTGCATAGGTGAATATGAATCAAAGAAATGTAGGCTCAGCTAGATAGAATATATGTGATTCTACTTATTCTCCAGCGTGCCACTTATTTCTTATGATCTTTTAAGTCTCCAGCAAGCATTAACTCCATCCATCTTAAAGAATTCACTTGTGAAAGTGCCAGCAGACGGAGCTTGGCTTGCAGGTAATATGACTTTATTACATGATTATGTCAATAATAAGTGAAGACAGGATTCGAATCTATACTTTTTTCGCTGCTCAACCATGTCTGCTACCTCTTCCTAAAGCAGTCTTGGACCCAGAAATTTCATTTCTAGGGTTTTATTCAAAATACATATTTACAGTTGTGAAATGATATGTGAACAAGGATATTCATTGTGACATTATAATAGCAAAATGACTATCAATAAGAGGCTTGTTTGTATATACTGAGATGGAATGATCTCCAAGATGTGTTGTCAAATGACAAAACAAGCAAGGTATAAAGCAAAGTATAATATGCTATCATTTTTGCTTTTTAATAGACAGAAGAAAGAATATATATTTATAATTTCTTAAATAGTACTTCTGGAAGGATATTTAAGATATGAGTTTAAATGGGCTGCCTCTCAAAAGAATGCGGTGGTTTATGGAAAGAGGTGTGTGGGAGAGTTTTAGTTTGCCTCTTACTTAAGTGATTTTGTGGAGCCAGTGCATACCAGCTTACAAGAGCCAGTTATTAAATTTTCAGGAATTTTGCCAGCTGGTTGAGGTCACATCGGTAGCTTGAAATTGGCCATGATGGGAGTATTTATACCACAGAACTCGGCGTACACTACAAATCAGGCCTCTTTTTTCTTGAAAGCTGGTTGTTATACAGTTACTGGCACACATCCGCTCATAGACAACCATATTTTATTTTTTAATGGTTTACTGTGTTTCAATGATGTTATTCCGTTCTCTATGCTAGACAAAAATCTAATGAGCCAAAGAATCATACACTTTATATGTATTTAAATTAAATTTTGTTCTTAATTTAACAATTTAAATTGTATCTGTATTAAATATTGTTTTTATTTTGTACATGTACTTTCAATGGACCTGCCTTCTGCATTTTTAATGGGTGAGTCTGACCAAACTTATGATGAACATAAATTGTTTGAGTAAAACCATCTGCACGGCAAAAACTATACATTTGCTCATTTCCAAAAGAAATAGAGAGTTCTTAGAACAGGGTCTGACCTATAGTAAGTGCTTCTCAAACCTTCTAGCTGTCCTCTCCAACTTATTCTATGGCTTTTGTGGCTTCACTGAATGTTTTTTCTCTATATCTGGCCGTGGTTGAAGATACTTCACTTATGATTTTAACTGCTCTCTGTACTCTAGATATATAGATAGAGATAATTTTTATACCTGTTCGTATGTACATCTACAGATCCAAACTTATATAACCAGCTGTCTACTGGACTTTTCCACTTGGATGTTCTGCGGTTTTCTCAAATTCAACTTATTCAACATGAAATAGTTCCCTTACCATCTCCCAAACCTCCCAAACCTTGTTCCTTTGCCTTTGGCATTGGTTTAGTAAATGGCGCCATCATCCATCCTGGTGCTCAGCTACTACCTGGGAGGTTTGGGTTTTTTTTAATACTTTCTTTACCCTCATTCTCATATTCAGTTCGTCATCACATTCTGTTCATTCTACCGCTCAATGAGCTCTCAATTCTCTCTACTTTCTATCTATTCAGACTGCTACAACCTTAGTTACAACCACTGTCACTGTCTTTTATCTCCTGGATCACTCTGATAGCCACTTACCTGGTCCCCCTGTAATCCATTCTCCATACTGCAATCGAAGTGATATTTTAGAAACTTGAATATAGTAGTGTTATTCTCTTGATCAAAACCTTTCCGAAACTTTCCATTATCCAATGATAAAGCCCACAAGCTTCATTTTGTGTTCTTGCCAAACCCTCCGGAATACTGGAATTGTTTCACTTATTTAAACATCCCTTAGGGTTTTTCTGATTCTCAGATCTGGAATCCCTTCCCCTCCTTCCCCCAACCCCAGTCCTCATGGTCTGTTGAACTTATATGCTATTCTTTAGGTCTCAACTTTACTAACACAGAAGAGTTATTCTTAACTCTCTAGATAAAGTTAAATTTCCTTGATACCTTCATGTAGTATCCTACACTTCTCTTTCATAATATTCAACTAATTGTAATTTTCCAGCTAGACTATAAATACTGTGAGGTAGGAATAAGAGTTGTGTTATTGACCATTATGTTTCCAACTTTGTGTATAGTAGACACTTAATGTTCATTGGGAGACAGTTGAATTAATGACATTTTACAACATTCTAAGGTATTTTGAAACTTAATGCTTGATATAATGTCTTTTATATTAGCAATATATTATACATAAGAATGGCTTTTTTGAAAAATGATATCCTAATGAATAATCACTGAGAAATATATTTTGGAGTATAAATAGTCTGATATTTGTTGAAAATTGATAACGAAGAATTTTTTAAAGCAGTGAAAAATACATTACAGTTCAGTAGTTACGTTATAAATGTAAACTATTGCATTTAGGTCATTATGTGCAATTATATGGCCAAAATGGTTTTTGAATATATATTTCATGCATTTGCCAAGTAAGTAATGACTTACTAACTTATTTACTGCCTACTATGTGCCTGGCACTGTCTGGGCACTGGGGATACAGCAGCGAAAGCCAGAGAAACAGCAAATCAACAAAGACTACTGCAAGAACTTCTGGCCCCCTCTCTGCTTCTACCCTTATCCCCACAGTCCATTCTTTTTTTTTTCCAGCAAACATTCTTGGGCAAGATAACAAGAGAACTGGCACCATGATGACAGTCTGTTTCTTGTATCTCTGGCAACCAGATTTTTTTTTTTTTTGAGTTGGAGTCTCACTCCGTTGCCCAGGCTGGAGTGCAGTGGCACACTCATGGCCACCCCAGCGTCGATATGCTGGGCTCTGGTGATCCTTCCGCCTCAGCCTTCCAAGTAGCTGAACATAGCCCATTCTTTACACAGTAGAGTGCTCTCATTAAAATATGAGTCAGTAGTACAACCTCTGTGGAAAACAGTTTGGCGATTCTTAAAGGATCTAAAAATCGACCTCCCATATGACCCTGCAGTCCCCCTACTGGAATATACCCGGAGGAACTCAAATCACTCTATGAAAAAGATACCTGCACACGCATGTTTATTGCAGTATTATTTACAATAGCAAAAACTTGGAATCAACCGTGCTGCCCATCGAAAGAGACCTGGATTAAAAAAATGTGGTACATATACATGATGGACTATTACACAGCCATAAAGAAGGGCAAAATCATGAACTTCACAGCAATCTGAATGGACTTAGAGGCTATAATACTGACTGATCTATCACAGAAACAAAGAATCGAGTATTACATGTTCTCACTCATAAGCGAAACCTGAACAACTATCACAATACTATAAGTAAGGGATTGGCAGTTGTGGGAAACTGCCAGGGGGGCACACCTCATCAACAAGGATACCTACATAATGAACATTTGTATACCTAACCCTGAATTTTACCCTATATATAAAATTAAAAATTAAAAAAAATAAAAAATAAAATAAAATATGAGTTAGATCATGTCTTTCTTCTGTTCAAATCCCTTGTAGCTTCCCTATCTCAAGGAAGTTGGCCTGAGATGGCAGCCTTAGAATAAAAGCCAAAATCATTGCGATCCCTTACAAGGCTCTTAGTGATGTGGTACCTCCTTCAATTGCCTTTCTGACCTTTTTGGTCATTCTAACTCCAGACACATTGGCCTCCTCATGGTTCACACAAACCAAGGACATCCTTTCCTCTGGGCTTTTGCTAATGTTTTTCCTTCTATGGGATCAATATGGTTCACTCTGTCATAGCCTTTAGGTCTTTACTTAAAAGTCCTGTTCTCGGTGAGCCTTTCCTGTTTAAAATTTAAATTACCGCATGCAATAAGCTAAACTCATGAAGGCAAAATTATTAGAAATATGTGGAGAACTTGAGAAAATACTATTAGTATAAGCAAAATTTCTTTTTTTAAAAGAAAAAAACTTTTACATTTTTTAAATTTTAAAATTGTGGAGTACAGTTCAGGGTTAGGTATACAAATATGCATTGTGGAGGTATCCTTGTTGACGAGGTGTGCCCCCTCCCAGACAGATTTCCACTACTGTCAATCCCACCTCCCCACTCCTCCTCCCCCTGCAGTTTTCCCCCACTGTCCATCCTTTTCTTATAGTATTGCGGTAGTTGTTCAAGGTCCACTTATGAGTGAGGAAATGTGATACTCAGTTCTTTGTTTCTGTGAGAGATCACTCAGTATTATAGACTCCAATTCCATCCAGGTTGCTGCGAAGTTCATGATTTTGTTCTTTTTTTTTTTTGAGTTGGAGTCTCACTGTTGCCCAGACTGGAGTGCAGTGGCCACTCCCGGCCACCGCAGCCTCGACCTGCTGGGCTCCAGCGATCCTTCCGCCTCAGCCTTCTGAGTAGCCGGAATTACAGGCATGCGCTACCACGCCCGGCTGATTTTTTTTTTTTATTTATTGTAGAGATGAGGTCTTGCCAAGTTGCCCAGGTGGGTCGTGAAGATTTTGTTCTTCTTTATGGCTGCGTGATACTCCGTCGTGTATATGTACCACATTTTAAAAATCCAGTCCTCTTTTGATGGGCAGCATGGTTGGTTCCATGATCTTGCTATTGTGAACAATGCTGCGATAAACATACGTGTGCAGGTATCTTTTTTATAGAGGGATTTGAGTTCTTTCCGGTATATTCCCAATAGGGGGATTGCAGGGTCATATGGAAGGTTGATTTTTAGAACTTTTAGGAACCGTCACACTGTTTTCCATAGAGGCTGTACTAGTTTACACTCCCACCAACAGTGTAGAAGTGTTCCTTTTCACCACATCCTCTCCAGCATCTGTTATTTTTTGAATTATTGATGATGGCCATTCTGACTGGAGTTAGGTGGTATCTCAGTGTGGTTTTGATTTGCATTTCTTTGATGACTAGTGAGGCTGAGCATTTTTTCAGGTATCTGTTGGATGCTCCTATGTCTTCTTTTGAGAACTGTCTGTTCATATCTTTTGCCCAATTTGTAATGGGGCTGTTTTTTTTTTCTTTTCCTTTTGGCATGTTTGAGTTGCTTGTAGATCCTAGATGTTAGGCCTTTGTCAGAAATAGAGTTGACAAATATTTTTTCCCAGTCTGTGGGCTGTCTCCCCACTATCTTGATGGTTTATTTTGCTTTGTAGAAGCTCATCAGTTTGATTAGGTCTCGTTTATCTTATTTCTTATGGCATGGGCCTTTAGCGGTTTTGATCAGGAATTGGTTGCCAGTTCCAATTTCCATAAGAGTGTCTCCTGCATTTTCTAAGGTTCTTATAGTTTGAGGTTTTACGTTTAGGTCTGTGATCCATTTAGAGTTAATTTTTGTGTTTGGGGATAGGTAGGGGTCCTGTTTCAATCTTCTGCATGTGGTCAGCCAGTTTTCTCAGCACCATTTACTGAATAGGTTCTCGTCTCCCCAGTGGTTGGTGGTGGAGGCTTTGTTGAAGATGAGTTGGTTGAGAAATTGAGGTTTTGCTTCTGGAATCTCAATTCTATTCCATTGGTCTATATGCCCGTTCTTGTACCAATACCAGGCTGTTTTGATTATTGTAGCTTTATAATAAAGTTTAAAGTCTGGAAGTATGATACCTCCTGCTTTGTTTTCTTTTTCTTCTGAGGATTGTTTTGGCTATTCTTGGTCATGTATGTTTCCATATGAATTCCTGTATTGTTGTTTCTAGGTCTGAGAAGAATGTTGCTGGTAATTTGATAGGTATTGCATTAAATCTGTAGATTGCCTTAGGTAGAATAGACAACAATGTTGATCCTTCCAATCTGTGAATATGGAATATTTTTCCATTTGTTTGTGTCATCTTTTATTTCTTTGAGCAGAGTTTTGTAGTTTTCATTGTAAAGGTCTTTCACGTCTCTGGTTAGGAAGATGCCAAGGTACTGCCGGTTATTTTTTGTGGCTATTGTGAATAGAATTGTGCTTACAATAAGCAATCAAATCACCTTTTTAATTATTGGACAGATCTCCCTCACTGACATATCATATCTCTTTATCTGATGTTTTTTCTTTATCACTATCTAACATATTGTATACTTTGTCTTGGTTATTTTCTGTCTTCAGTAGGTTGCAAATTACATGAAGACAAGGATTATTACCTTTTTTTTCTCACTACTGTATCTTTAGCACCTAGTACAGTGTCTGGAGCATAACAAGTTCTCGATTAAAATTGATTTACTAAATAACTTAAAATTACTATTCATTCACCCGATAAATTGAGGTCCTGTTAGTTTGTAATGGGAAAGTACATATGTCATTAATGTGTTGATTTAAATTTGGTTTATGTTTTCGTCTCATTCTATCTCTTATTTTCAGTTTATTTTTCCTGCATGATATAATACAATTCATATTACCTTCACAAGCCTGCACACCTATTGGAGCCACAAAGCAGGAAGGAACTGTTATAGCAAACAACATGGATGGCTCACTTGGTAGCCTTTTAAGAGGTAAGCATCTATTTTTAAAATATATTTTTAAATGCATTTCAAGAAAATGTATTTACACAAAAATAATATAATATTTGTGTTTGTTTTAAGATACGGGTCTTGACTTTGATGAAATTCCAGTCAACAAGTAAGTTTTTATTATTTAAAAAAGACAGCTAATAAATGCACGTTAGACGAAGGGGCTTCTAAGAGTAATCACTAGAAAATAGCTTACAAATTAGATCTCATGATGGCTTGTTATGAAACTCTATAATATATGAACTCTTAATTTAAATAATTAAAGTGGAAAATTTATTTGTTATATACTATCCCAACTTTTGTAGGTAAAGTTCTTGTTTAAAGTATATTTTATCACATGGTTCTCTTCCTACCTGTCTGATAATTCCTTCTTGGCTCATCTGAAGGATCTTTTTCTAGGCATATCTTAAATATATATAGCTCTTTATACTGTTTTCTTTTCTTACCTTCTGGTAATAGACTGTATTAAATGAATAATGCTTATTTTTACTTTATTAAAGAAAGACAGTAAAACTACTAGTTGGTGTTTCTCAATATCATAGGATAACCAAATACTCTGTTTTCCATAGAGGTTGTACTAATTTACATTCTCACCTACAGTGTATTTTTTTCAACCGAAACAATAACAGAAAAATGTAGAAGTGATACTATTAATAATGCATCATATAGAATTTAAGGTTAAAAGCCAGATAAGGAGGTTAAACAGGATAAGAAAGGATATTATATAATGATAAAAGGTACTAATTATGAAGATGTAAGTGTTAATGCTGTACTACTAAGCTACATACATAAAACAAAAATGATTAGAAATACATGGAGAACTTATGAAAAAATACAATTATAATAAATCACTTCTTTCATTGCTAGACATATCTAGCAGATACATCATAAGTCAAAACAGAAGAATCTGAATAGCACGTAATAAATAAATAATAATAAAACTGAATACACACACAATGTTCATTTTCTTTAAAGCAATAGCAGGCACAAAGAAAATCTTAACAAAATTTTGGGGTAAAGAATTTTGCAGGCTACATTTTTTTCATAATTCAATAAAATTAAAACTAAAACTAAAAGTTGACCATGAAAATATTAGCCATTTAGAAAATGTAAAATATAATTATTTTGCCCAAAAGGAAAATTGTTAACTAAGTAAAGGTAATGAAAAATAAAACTTTATAACAAAGCTAATAGGGCACTGTGAAAGCCAAACAGATAAAAATTTGTAGCTTTAAATACCATTATTTTTTATTATTTTATTTTAGAGTCAGAGGTACATGTGCAGGTTTGTTACATGGATATATTGCATACTGGTGAGGTTTGAGTTTCTAGCAAACCCATCACCCAAACAGTGAACATTGTACCCAATAGGTAATTTTTTAACCCTCAGCCCCTTCCCACCCTCCCCCCTTTTGGAGTCCCCAGTGTCTGTTAATTCGTTTCTATTTCCATATGTACCCATTGTTAGTTCCCACTTATAAGTGAGAACATGGGGTATTTGATTTTCAGTTTCTGAGTTCACTTAGTATAATGGCCTCCAACTTCATCCATGTTGCTGCAAAGGGCATGATTTCATTCTTTTTTGTGGCTTTTTAGTTTAATTAAGTCACATTTACTTTTGGAATCTTCATCATAAATGATTTGCCTAGGCTGATGTCCAGAAGAGTTTTTCCTAGATTTTCTTCTAGGATTTTTATAGTTTCAGGTATGATATTTAAGTTTTTTTTCCATCTTGAGTTCATTTCTGTATATGGTGAGTGATAGGTGTTCAGTTTCATTCTTCTACATATGGCTAGCCAATTTTCCCAGCACCATTTATTAAATAGGCTGCCCTTTGCCCCATTGTTTATTTCTTTATTTTTATTTTTCTAATAGTCTCTTGCAAGCTTTAATTTTTCAAAGATTCCATTCTCATTATCATCTGTTGTTTATTTTTATCAGCTTTGTTGAGGATCAGCTTGGTTGTAGGTCTGTGACTTTATTTCTGGATTCCCTATTCTGTTCCATTGATTTATGTGGGTTTTTTGTACCAGTGACATGCTAACTATTTTAGTTACTATAGCCTTGTAGTATAATTTGAAGTCATGCAATGTGATGCCTTGGATTTGTTCTCTGTGCTTAGGATTGCTTTGGCTATTTGGGCTAACAAAAGAGAAATTTTAATAAATAATTCAGCTGAGTTGGTGAATTGTCCCATGTTTCATTGAACCAGTCTCTCAGTGCTAGAAATAGATCAGTTAAACACTCATATCTCATTTCAGGATGTAGTGTTGCAGGTAGGCTCCCACAAAAGTTAGGCCTCTATATAGTGCAAGTGATAGGCTTTTAATAAGACGTATTTCCATGGAAGCAAAAGAAAAACAAAGGTTAATAGAACAAACTGTAAATTCGGTGTTTGAATCCAGAGGGCAGTCAGTTGAGACAATTTCTAGATGTTGAGCCCAAAGCTCTTCAGTTGTAGTGAAGGCAGGCAGAGGCAATCTGACAGATTTTCCTGGTTTGTAGTGCGAAGGTCTTTGATAATGTCGTCAGATGTTTTGGTGAACTTTCTGAGTGATGACTGCAGCAACACACATAAAAGGTATAAATATATGAGCTGTTGTGGTGGCTTCTCTAAAGTTTACATCAAGTCATCCAACTTCCATTTGTAGGGCTTCAGGAAAAGGGAAGTTTTAATTTTCAGTGATTCCAAATCAGAAGAGAAAAAACGGGAAATGTTAGTTTAGAAAGTTCTAGGCAGATATTGGAGGAAACTAGAAAAATTCAGGATCCAATTTAGTTTATAAGTAGACAATAAAACCTTAAAGACAATGTGCAGGACTAGAATTTAATACTGGATCCTGGGCCTGCCAGGAAATAACATTTTTCACTCACCTGTAAGGCAGAACCCCTTTAAACCAGATACCAGGCCAGTTTTGTTTGTTTTACGAAGGAGTTTATTGGCTCCATAAAGTCAGCCTTAGTTCCTTAAAGCTGTCTGGTCACATTTGATTCTATGTACATCATTCTGAAATATGACATTCCAGTCAAAGCCTTGGTAATATGACCAATGTTTCCAGTTGTACCCTATTACAAGGAGAGCAAATTCTTATTGAACTAATGTAAAAAATTATATTGCCATGAAAATAAGAATACTCACTAATGATTTCCAAATTCTGGAAGGATCAGATGGGGAGAAAAAGTAATTGTTTCATCTTTGTTTACAAAGGTATACTTTGCCAAATGGCTCAAAGCTATAGATAGCTTAAGAGAAAAGAGAAAATGGTTTTCTTAAATATAGAAAACAAAACACTAAAGAACCAGCAATGTTTCAAACAAAAGTCAAAAATTGTGGTTTTAATCACCCTAATTCATTCATCCAGTCCCATATAATTAACTCTTGTCAGAGCCTTTTCCATGAATCTCTTTGAAGATGAAATATTTGGCCTATTGTTGATTGTAAAATCTTTTCAGAGGAGAATCAAAGTAAAACAGTAAGTGTCTGTGAATGACAAAAGGCATAAAATGATCATGGTTAAGGATATGATGAGAGTTCATTTGATAAGGAAATTTAGTTATTTCTCTGGCATACAACATTTAAAAATAATCTGAAACATGACTGATAACATTTTATGGACATATGAATGGAACAGTAAGGGTATTAACACATTTCAAACAGAGGTTTCAAATATCAAGCAAAGGTTGAACATCACTTTTAACTAAGTTTCTCACATAATTTGACATATCAAATAGGCCTAATTTTTTAATATCTCTTTTTATTTATTTATTTATTTATTTATTTATTTATTTTGAGTTGGAGTCTCACTCTTCGCCCAGACTGGAGTGCAGTGGCCGCTCCCAGCCACCGCAGCCTCGACCTGCTGGGCTCCGGCGATCCTTCTGCCTCAGCCTTCCAAGTAGCCAGAATTACAGGCATGCGCTACCACGCCCGGCTGATTTTTTTTTTAATTTATTGTAGAGATGAGGTCTCACTGCCCAGGCGGGTCTCGAACCCGCGGGCTCAGGCAATCCACTCACCTCAGCCTCCCAAAGGCGCGGGATTACAGGCTGAGCCACCGAGCCCGGCTCAATATCTCTTTTTATAAGGTAGACAAACCATTTGAGATTTTCCTGGGGCCTTCTGGGAAATCTCAATTTAGTCTGAGGTCAGAAAGACTCCATTTAAGATTTGATTTTAGTAAGTTTGTCCAAAATATCAAAAGGTTTGAACACTTTGATTAAATAAGATCACAGGTCATTATCAAACAATACTTAATTATCTATTTAAGCAAAGTGACAGAGATTTCAAAGGAAAATACAGAAAGTTACATGGTTGGGAACAAAATTCTTTTTATATTGAAAAGACTCAGTTTTTGCAAGTAATCCAAATCCTGATAAAGGCAGCATGAACCACAGGAAGTTATTTTGCTAAGACACAAAATCCTTGTTTTCTAGGCAGACTACTGAAAAGGTAAAAAGAAACCTTTTTGCAATTTTTTGATAAAAGCAACAATCCAAGAGAATGTTGTAATTTTATCAGAAAAAGAAAACCAAATTCTAGTTTGGCTTTTGATATTGAGGCTAAATCAATATCAAACCTTTTAAACCTTTATAATAAATGTATTCAATTTTAGCTGGCCACACAAGTTTTTTCTGTATCCTCTCTTCCCAACTTAACTATATCCATTCAGCTTTTGTTCTTCATTCTTTTTTCCTCAACAAAAATGCATTTTCATACCTTATATGTTTTCTTATCAAAAATGAAAACTAGGAAGTAAGCAATTTTGAACTGTCACATACCAACATTCTGTAAATTAACACCATTTTATAATTTCTAGAAACATGTTTCCTCAAAGTACATCTTTTCAGTGTGGCACAGGATATGTTTACTAAGAGACCAAAATATCTTTAGTTCCTCTGCAGTAGGCCCCCAAAAGTGTATAAATTTAAACCTATGTTTAGCAATTAATGTTTCAGTATTTCATCGTATTGGAAGTTGATCTAGATATCTAGTGAATAGCCATCATTTAACTTAGTATAGCTTTAAGGTTTCAAGTTACCAAAAAAATTTTGGAAACTGTTTTCAGGCTGACATATTATGAAACATAATTATTGTTGAAAAGTTTATAAACTTTTATCTAACTTACATTTAACTAACATTTAACTTACATTTAACTAACTTGTCCTTAACGATTTTGATTGACTGGATTGTAAGAATTTCATGGGCTATTAAACAAAGCTAACTATCATCTTAAGCTATTTTTGTTGACAAATCAGGCAAGTGTCAAAAATAACACAGAAGATAAGAAACTGAAAAGTTAAACATTTTTTTTTTTTTACTATCATGCTTAACATGCATCAAGCAGTTTATTTTTATTGTTTGTTTTGTTCTTAGGGTGAATTTATAGTTTTATAATCTTAAATATCTAGTAGAGACAACATGAGCCTGATTCACTAGTAAATCTAGGTATACAAAATTGTGTATCTGCATTATATTTAATGCTGACAACTCTGAAAATATTCCTATTTTTATTTTCCCAACAATCTTTTAAAAAATATATCTTGAAAAGTTACTTATTTATTTATTTTTAATTGACAAAACTTCTTTATTTGTGGTGTACAACAGTATGTTTTAGTAGATGTATACATTGTGGAATGATTAAATAAAACTAATTAACATATCCATTGCCTCACATATTTATCATCTTTTGTGGGGAGAACATGTAAAATGTACTCTGAACAATGTATACAACACATCGTTATTAACTACAATAAAGGTGTTGTACAATAGATCTCCTAAACTTATCCCTCCTGTCTAGCTGAAATTTTGTATCCTTTGACTAACATCTCCCCAGTCTTCTCCCTCCCCACCCACAAGAGGCCCTGTTAACCACAATTCTATTCTCTGCTTCTGTGAGTTTAGCTTTTTCTTAGATTCCACTTATATGATTCCATATCTTGGCTACTGTGACTAATGCTGAAATGAACATGGGAATGCAGATTTTTTTTGATGTCCTGACTTCAAGTCATTCGAGTATGTATCCAGAAGTAAGATTGCTTGATCATATATATGGAAGTTCTATATATATGGTAGATCACGTATATGTGTTTTGAGGAACCATCAAATGGTTTTCCATAATGACTGTACTAACATACGTTCCCACCAGTGGTGTACAAGGGTTCCCTTTTCTCCACATCCTCACAAACACTAAGTATTTTTTGTTTTTTTGATAATAGCCATTAAGACAGCTGTGAGCTGATATATCATTGTGGTTTTAATTTGCATTTTTCTAATGATAAGTGGTGTTGAACATTTTTTCATATACTTGTTGGCTGATTGTCTTCTTTTGAGAAATGTCTATTTAGGTTCTTTGCCCATTTTAGAATCAGGTTATTCATTTTCTTGCTATTAAGTTACTTGAGTTCCTTATATATTTTGCATATTAGCCCCTTTCCAGATGTATGGCTTGCATATATTTTTTTCCCAAACCATAGATTGTCTCTTCACTCTGTTGATTATTTCCTTTGCTGCATGGAAGCTTTTTAGTTTGATGTAACCCCTTTTGTCTGTTTTTTATTTTATTGTCTGAACTTTAGGAGTCAAATCAAAAAATTATTACCTCTGTCATACAATTTTTCATCTGTGTTTCTTCCAGTAGTTTTACAATGTCAGGGCTTATGTTTAAGTCTTCAATGCATTTTGAGTTGATTTTTTTTATATGGTATGAGATAAGGGTTCAGTTTTGTTCTTCTGCCACTCAGTGCAGTGTTTTGTACCTAACAGGTGCTAAATAAAATTAGAACAAAATAGTGGAAATGTATGAGAGGGGGACCAAAAACCCTGGAATTTATTTATAAAAAATTGTGTACTTATTCTTGCATGTTTAAACTTCAGTCACCTTCATAGTCCTCTCTGTTTGATGCAATACATCTATCGAGACACTTTTTCCATTGCTCAAAACAGTTTTGACTCATGTTAATATTGAGTTTTACCTAGCACCCTGTATTGAAGAGACTGTCCTTTTCCCATGAGGTCTGACAAGAAGTTGTATAAACCTCCAGAGATGACAATTAGTGATGGAATGAACCGGCAGTCAAGTACCTGCACCTGCATGTCAGCCATCTGGAACTCCACTGATAATCCTGTTCCTCACATGGTAACCATTATGCTATATTATTACTTTAGTTTTTGTATACTTATAACACAAATTTGTATTAAGGAGGTAGGTAGAGCAAGAAATGTCGTAAACATATTAAACTAACTGTTCCATAAATTAAAATGTGAAAAGCCAAATGTAAGATCTCCATAAGGCCTACAGTTCTCTTTCCATCACAGAAGCTATGGGGGGACCGCCCCCCAAAAACCAGAATTATCTTTCGGAGAATGGGCTCCTTGTTGTACACTCGAAATTTGTTCCTCTGGATCAAACGGTCAGCCAAAGTTTTTATCTGGAAGTTTTGAGAAGGTTGCATCACGATTTGTGGAAGAAACGCCCCAAGTTGTGGCAAACAGGTGACTGGCTCTTCCACCATTACGATGCAACTGCCCACACGGCACTGAGTGTTCAACAGTTTTTGACCAAAAACAACATGACCCCATGCCCCACCCTCCCTATTCACCCAATTTCGCCCTGAGAGACTTGTTTTTGTTGTTGTTTCCCTGGATGAAAAAAGTCCTCAAAGGGAAGCATTTTGCTGATGTGCAAGAGGTGAAACAAAACATGGCAGAAGCACTAAAGGGCATCAAAATTGATGAATTCAGAAACTGTTTTGAGCAGTAGAAAAAGCATCTCAGTAGGTGTATTGCATCAAATGGAGAGTACTTTGAAGGTGACTGAAGGTTAAACATGTCAGAATAAATACACAATTTTTTATAAATAAATTCTGGTTTTTGGGGTCCCTCCTCACACACTTCCACTATTTTGTTCCACTTTTATTTAGTACCTGTTAGGTACCAGATACTGCACTCAGTGGTAAAGACAGAGAATCCAATAGGGGCTAGGCTCTCCTCTCCAGGAGCTATAAGGGTAGATAGACATGTCATGAAATAATGACATTAAGTGTAGTATAAGTGCTCAAGTGGAATACTTTAGAGGGTATATAGGTTAGTGTTATAAAGGAGCTGAACATGACATAAAAGGAGATGAGATGAATCTAGTACATATTTCAAAATAGCTAGACGAGAATAATTTGAATGTTTCTAGGAAAAGAAAAAAAATATTTAAGGAGATGGATATTCCAGTGACCCTGACTTGAATTTTACAAATTGCATGACTCAACATATCACATGTACTCCCCAAATATGTGCATCTATTATATATCTATAAACACAATTTTTAAAAAGATGAGGTGAATTGACAGTCACCAGTTCACAAATGGGGCAAGGACATTGCAAGCAGTGGGAGCAGGAAACTCCATGGGCTATTCAGAAAAGTTGAAGTAGCTTAGCATGACTGTAGCTTAATGTATGATGGATGTAATGAGAGTTAAAGCCAGGGAGATGAACAGAGGTCAAAACTTATAGGAACTTGTCTAGAATATTGATGAGGAAGTTAAAGTAAGAGATTTGAGAGATACACAGAATTGATAGAACTTGCTAATGGATTGAAAGTTAAAATATGGGTCCTCAGTAAATTATACGCAGTTTCAAAATTCAAAAAGCTCTGGAAAACAAGTTATTTTGTAATGCTTGTGACAAATCCTCTTGACTGCAAAATGTTACCTGAACTATAATGAGACTATAGTAATTGTTTATCCTACTAAGTGGAAATATTCATACATGGTCATGCTTGCATTTTGCTGCAGAAATATTAATGTGTATGATTATAGGGTATTATCCCACTCCCCCAGGGGTGTTACATCATATGTTTTATGTATATTTTCTAAATTGTTTTCCTAATATACAAAACATTCCGAATTTCAAAACACATTTGACCCCAAGGATTTAAAACAGGCATATCCAACCCGTGGCCTGTGGGCTGCATGCAGCCCAGGACAGTTAGTAATGCAATCCCATAAAATCTTTTAACATCATGTGTTTTCTTAGTATTTGTTTTCTTTGTGACCCCATGCATAGTTCCATTTGGAAAGTTCATAATCATGTCTTTTTCTTTTTTTTCTTTTTTTTTAATCAGTATTTTTTATGATGATGTTGTGGGGTACAGTTGAGGGTTAGGTATACAATTACGTTTCATTCAGGCACCCTGTTGATAAGAGGTGTTTCCCCGTCCCCAGACAGATATTTGCTACTGTTAATCCCATCTCTCTCC
>NW_007259093.1:94268-116706 GCF_000164805.1 Carlito syrichta | reverse complement strand
TCTCAACCAACTCATCTTCGACAAAGCCTCCACCACCTACCACTGGGGAGAGGAGAACCTATTCAGTAAATGGTGCTGGGAAAACTGGCTGACCACATGCAGAAGATTAAAACAGGACCCCTATCTATCCCCATACACAAAAATTAACTCTAAATGGATCAGAGACCTAAATGTAAAACCTCAAACCATAAGAACCTTAGAAAATGAAGGACATACCCTCTAGGAAATTGGAACTGGCATCCAATTTTTTTTTTTTTTTTTTGAGTTGGAGTCTCACTCTGTCGCCCAGACTGGAGTGCGGTGGCCACTCCCTGCTGGGCTCCAGCGATCCTTCCGCCTCAGCCTTCCGAGTAGCCGGAATTACAGGCACGCGCTACCACGCCCGGCTGATTTTTTGATTTATTGTAGAGATGAGGTCTCGCTGCCCAGGCGGGTCTCGAACCCGCGGGCTCAATGGATTGACCCTTTTATCAATTAGTAATGTTCCCCTTTACTCCTGGTAATTTTCTTTGCCCAATATTAATATAGCAGCTTTCTTTTGAGTAATTTTTGCAATTACTCAATTGCAATATCCTTGTATTTGAGCAAATACAAGGATATCCTTGTATTTGAGCAATTCCAATATCCTTGTATTTGAGCAAATCTTTTGTTTATAGTGTAGAATTGGGTTTCATTTGTTTATTTATTTTTAGATTGAAAAATTAAGTTTATTGAAAAATAAGAAGGGGGGAAGAGGAAAGATTCATCTCCCAAAGGTAGGGGAGGGGACCAAAAGCTCTGAATTGGGTTATTTTAAAAATCCATTCTGACAGCTTCTGTCTTTTATTTGGCATATTTAGACCATTTACATTCAATTTCATTAATAATATGTTTATATTTAGGTCTACCATTTTATTATTTGTTTTCTGTTTGTTCCCTCTATGTTTGTTGTTGTTGCTCTGTTTTTGCCTTTTGTGTTCTTTGAACATTTGTTTCATCTCATCTGCTGCTGGAATTGCCTCAAAAGTGGAGGCAGGGAATTCCCACAAAGGAGTGCTCCAAACTTTGCAGAGATTGGGCCAATTGGGATTCCAATGAAAGAAGCACTGGATGCCAAGGTAATCAGTCCAGTACATTTATTAGGGGAACTTATGTACAGAGTTGCAGCAATTCTCAAAACAGAGAGAAAAGGGGTGTTCTACCTAGATATGTCTGTAGCGAGTGGGTCAGGGTATAGATTTTATATGAGAGTTAAAAGGAATTTGGCCCAGGGCTGGGGCCAGTTTGTTTCAGCACTTTGTGCAACAACCTGGATACTTTTATCAGTGCCTTGGAATGTTCAAGGCCTCGGTGTTGGTTCAGACCTGCTGAAAAAAGCCTGCAGCTGGCTGGGTCACAGGGTGGTCAAGGAACTCTTTGATTTTCTGAGAGGTCACAGAAAGAAAGTGGAGAGAACTGGGGAAACCTACAGCATTTTACAAAATACATTTTACAGTCTATTTAGAATCAATAGTTTACCACTTCGATTGGAAGGCAGATACATTCGCACCACATAGGTCCACCTTATCTTCCTCCCTTTATGTTATAGTTGTCTATAAATTACATCTACATCCACTGAAAAACCCCATCAGACAATCTCACACTTTTTGCTGTGAACCATCGGACATGTTTTATGGAACTCAAGAGTTGATTAATAGTCTAATGTATTTACCCAGATATTTAGCATTTCTATTGCTCTTTGTTCCTTCCTGTTATACCATCTCCTTCTGGTCTCATTTTCTTTCTATCTGAAGGACTTTCATTAGCAATACTTGCAGTTCTGGTGTCAGCAATTCTGACTATGAATTGTCTTATTTTTCTTTCATTTGAGGATGGCTTTATTCCTAAAACAAAATTTCCCTGGATATAGAATTCTGGATTGACAGTTCTGTTCTTCCAGACTTCGAAAAATGTGCCCCTTCATTCTGGCCTCTGTGTGGTTTCTGATGAAAAATCCACAGTCATCTAAATAGTTATTTCCCTAAAGGTATTGTATTATTTTTAGTAACTGATTTCAAGATTTTTTTTTTGTTTCTCATTTTCAAAAGTTCAATATAATGTGTCTTGGCATTATGTCTTCAAATACTTTTTCAGCACTTCACTCATTCACTCCTTCTCAGACTTCAGTGATACAAATATTAGACCTTTAGATGTTGTAACACTGGTCCTCGAGGCTCTGTTTGTTTCTTTCCATTTTTTTCTATCCTTCAGGATGAATGATTTCTATTGGTCTATCTTCAAGTTCGCTGAATCTTTCCTCTGTCATCTCCATTCTGCTATTGAGTCCGTCCATTGAATATTTTAATTTTACTCTTGTATTTTTCAGTTCTAAAGTTTCCATTTGATTTTTTCTTTTTATATATTTCTTTGCTAATTCTTTCTGTTTTAACTTTTGTTTCAAGAGTGTTCATGATTGCTCATTAAATTATTTTCATAATAACAACTTTAATGTTTGTCAGATAATTCCAACATCTGTGTCATTGGCATCTGTTGATTGTCTTTTTCCATGTAAATTAAGATTTTTGTGATTCTTTGTGTGCCTAGTAATTTTGGATTACATCCCGTACATATTGGCTGTTACTTTAAAAGACTCTATCTTTTGTTAAACTTTATGGATAATGTTGGTATTTGTGTGTTAACAGGCATTTGGCCTGATTAGGTTTAAGCAGCAAGTTTTGGCTATTTCTCTGGCCTATGGTTCCAGCGTCAGTTCAGTTTCCATACTCCTTGTGGTGTTCTTTAGGTCTGTCCTGAATGTATGCTACCCAGTGGTCAGCTGGGGTTCTGGGCCTTGGTCTCTTTACTGGTTATCAGTCTTTGCTAGCTCAAGATTAGATCCACCCATGCATGGGTAGGGGGAGTGTTAGTTTCCTGGTCAGAAGCCACCCACTTTTATGATTAAAACAAGTCATGGTTTCAAGTGGTGGTAGGAAACAGAGTGTATTTAATAAAAAACCAACATTTTTTTGCCCTGTCCTCATGGAGCCATAGCTTCCTTAATGGAAAAGAACATTCCTCTCCCCCAGATAGCTGATTCCTGCAAAACAATATTTGTCCTTTTGTGTTTGGCTTATTTCACTATCAGCATGTCTTCAAGATTTATCCTTGTTTGTAGCATGTATCAGAATTTCATTTTTAAATTAATTAACCAGTTAATTTGACAAATGATAATTGTATATATTTATGGTATACAAGCCAATATTTTGATGTGTGTATACATTGTAGAAAGACTCCATCAAACTAATTAACATTTTCATCATCTCACTTCCTTAACACTTTTTTGTGCTAAGAATGTTTACAATCTATTCTTTTAGCAATTTTGTAATATGTAATACATTATTATGAACTACGGTCATCATGCAGTGTAATAAATCACTACGACTTATTCCCCTTGTCTAACCAAAACTTTGTACCCTTTGACCAACATGTCCCCTTTCTCCATCCCTTCCCATCCCTCAAAACATTGCCATTTTTAGATTCCACGTATAAGTGACATCATGTAGTGTTTATCTTTCTGTGCCTGGTTTATTTCACTTACCGGGTTGTCGCGAATGACAAAATCTTGAGATAAGGACCCAATTTTATTCTTCTGCATGTGGATATCCAGTTTTCCCAGCACCATTGATTGAAAACACTGCCCTTTGCCCGGTGTACGTTCTTGCCACCTTTGTCAAAAATCAATTGACTGTAAATGTGTGAGTGTATTTCTGGACTTTCTATCCTGTTTCATTGGTTGATATGCCTGTTTTTATGCCAGTACCATGTTGTTTTGATTCTAATAGCTTTATAATATATTTTGAAATCAGGCAGGGTGATCCCTTCAACTTTATTCTTTTTGCTCAAGATTGCTTTGGTTATTTGGGATTTTTATGGTTCCATTAAAAAGTGTATATACCACACTTGTTTATCCATTCCTCTGTTGATGAACATTAGCAATTGTGAATAATGCTGCTTTGAATATTGGTGGGCCATATCTGTTTGAGTCACTGTTATCATGAGATAGAATTGCTGGATCATTTTGTAATTTTATGTTGAAATTTTTTGAGAAGCCACCATACCATTTACAGCGGGTGCACCATTTTACAATCCCATGAGTAATACATGAAGGTTCCAATTTCTCCATATCCTTACCAGTTGTTATACTCTGTATTTAGTTAGCAAATATTTTATTTTATTCTATGGATTGTCTTTTTACTCTCTTAATGATGTCCTTTGATGCACTGGTTTCCAGGTGCAGTTACTCACGACAGCTGTGGGGCTGGGGTCCTGGGCTCAGGATCCAACAAATCTACTGTGGCACCTGAGGGGAAGGTTTGCTCTCAGTGGTAGTACTGAATATAGGTTGCTCCCAGCACCAGGTATCTGTGACTCTGAGGCACTATCTAGCAGCTCCAGTCCGTGGGATTATGTAACTATGATTCCTGAGGCGGCAGGGCACAGCCATGGTTCAGATTCCAAGATGGTATGGCCCAGTGGCCATGAGGTCCATGGGGATAGAACACAGTTTTGACTCCTCTGGGTGCGCACAGTTGTGTGGACTCCAGGCAGCTCCCCCAGCCAAGCTTAGTGCCTATGAGGATTGCCAGGGACCTCAGTAGTGAGGTTTGTAAGTACCCAAGGTGTTGATGGGAGTTTCTGGGATCCTCTTGTTTACCTCTTCACCACAGCGAGAACTCCTTCCTGGTTCTTAGCTCATTCCAGTTAGGGGGTGGGGTGGTGGAGGCCTGGTGTTTCCTTCCATTTTCCCTGTGGCCATCCTGAGTTTCTGTGCTCACCAGGCTTTCTATTACTCCTTTGAAATACTCTGGCACTCTCCTTTAGTTGTTTGCATTAAAAATGTAGCTGTTTATTAAAGTTTAAAATGTGCTACTCTTGGTATATTTTCTTTTGGTATGTGCATAAGTAATCATCTGGCTGAGCATCTTTTTATATATTTATTAACCACTAAGTTCCATTTTTAATGAAATGCCTGCTTATGTTTTCACTTTTTTTATTGGGTTATTTGTCTTTTTCTTAATGCTAAATAAATAAGGTGACAAGTGCTATGGAGAAAACTATAGCAGGGAAGAAGAATGAGCAGTTTTGGGGGTAGGTTTCCATTTTAAATAGGCTGGTCAGGAAGAATTCTATTGAAAAGGTAAACTGGGCAACCCCCTTGGGTCCCCTCCCACTGTGGGAGCTCTCAATAAATTCTGCAAAAAAAAAAAGTGAAAAGGTGAATCAATTGTAAAGAGAAATATGAAAGCAGAGAAAGAGCAAGCCATGTGGAAGAGCATTTCAGGGAGAGGCAGTGGTCAGCGCAAAAGTTTTGAAGTAAGTATGCACTGAGAGACTGAATGAGATCACCTGGGGTGAGTAAAGACAAGAGCACAGGTATAAAGATTGAGTCCAAGCGTAATCTGTCATTAGTGGGGAAGAAAGATGAGATAGAACCTGTAAAGGAGATAGAAAAGGAGTGTCCAGGGAAGGAAGAAGAATGCTTCTTGAAACACTCTCCCTTCTTAGATTAGGAGATGTCATATTCTCTTAGTTCCTCCCACCTCACACCTCTTTTCAGTCCTGCTTGTGGACTTCTCTGTACAATCACTGTAATAATACACTGTTTGCTAGTTAATGCCCAGCAGAAGATTAGAGGATGATGTGATACATGTCCATGTATGCTAAAAGAGTGAGCCCAAGCCCGGAGAAAGTAGACTTAATAGGAATATAAGGTAGAAAGAGTAGAGCTGAGATTCTCCACAGGAAAGGATGGGCGGTCAGGGCCCAAGCCCCAAAAGGAGTATGATCACTTCCAGGTTAGGTATCAGTGTGCAGAAGGCATCTAAGTATAATGGGACTTGAGGCAAAAGGTATTGGATTGCAGAGAAAACTGTGAAGGAAGGGCCACATAAATAGGTTATTTCACAGGTTCTTTTCAACAACAGTGAACAGCATAAGGCACATTTCCCAGGGAGAAAAGGGACAGGAATCAGGTAAAAAGTATTAATAGTAGGTAAAGTTGGCTTGACTACAGAATAAGAATCCCACTCCTCAGGCATAAACAATTATGGGTTCAAACTCGAAGAAGGCGTACACACCTAGGTTCCCTAAGGGACTAGGTGCTCAATCCAGTCACCACATGAGGCTATTTTAGGGTGCACTATCTATAGCACTGGTTTTCAAGGCAAGAAGTCCTGGCTCTTTGATCCTGAAGAGGTAGCAGCCCTGCACACTGAAGGTAACTGGGAGCTGCTTCTAAATTGCTGGCATGGGGCAGACAGAAGGGAGGACAGGAAAACTTAACTTTGTTTTCACTTCTCCTTCATTCTATATATGCATGGGTATTTTTTAAGATCCAAGTGCAAGACTCTGTTAACCTTCATCTGATTTCGCTGGGCCATATCTTTAGCCTGTCAAGAAAGTAAATGTTTCTGATTGAATTTGATATATTCATTATCCTTTTCAATGTATATGTTATTCACACATGCGATAAACATGCCCTCTACAACAGTTTCATAACTAAGATAAAGGTGACCCAGATGACCAAGAACATACCCCTTCAACATGTCAGCAGAAACTTCCCAGCAGATCAACATGCTAATCACTAGCCTTTGGTTATGAGTCATTTGAACAGTTTCTAATTTACCCAATTATCCTTAAGTAAGCCAATATTGCCTCCACAAGTGAGGGAAAAAGATCAAGACAGAGAAGCAATAGCTAGTGTGTGAACTCCTACAGTCAGTGAGGATCCACCTAATGATTTTAAACAGGAGAGGGAGATGGTCAGTCTTATCATTAATGGGCTATGCAGCCTCCTTATCTTTGTCCTCCATTAAATGTCCTTCTTTCATCTCTTGAATATATTTTGAAATTTGAGCTCACCAGGTAACTAGAAAAATGATACAAACTATAGAGATGTCAAATGCCTTTCAAGTTCCATCTGCCCCATCGACCTGATGCGCCTGCCCTTCCTTCTTTACTGTCACCTAGCAAATTTCTACACATCCGTCACATTTAACCTTTAAATGGCCAAATCAAATCACATGCTTGTACTGAAGTATTTCATCAAAGATATACGCATGCCAGTATATATTTAACATGCCCACCTACAGACTCCCCTTCTGTTTCCTATGATTATTATTGGCCTTGAGATTTCAGAGTTCTGTTTCTTGTAAAGAGTCCTTTGTAGGCCTTACTTTGTGGTCATTCATTCCTGCTTTTCAAGAACTATTCTTTAGGTCTCCCCCTGCCCCACTCACACTTTATCAGTAGAAGCTCCTTCACACATCTATTTTTCTCTTTTTGTTTGCATTTGGGATGTGGTATTCCTTTCACTTGACATTCACTACATGTGATATTTACTCTAGAAGGGCTACTTGTTCTCCTGGTACTGTTGTATTAGGAACACAATTATTACTGCATGTGAAACTGTGAGAAATAAACACCTGCTGTTTATAAGTTAGAAAGAGGGAAAGCAATGAAATACTAATTAAGTTTTTACCTTTTTCTCTTTTCCATTCAAATTCATAGGTTCCAACACCATTGGGAGCTCCTCAAATGGCACCACAACCTATGGTTTATACCCAACGAAGCTTAAGGACTAGCAATTTTGCCACTCTACCCACAGGACATCAGGTATGTTTAGGCTGTTCTTGCTGAGACCCTTTGTAGGCAATCACTGGAGGTAGAATTGGTGTTAGAGTTTTACAACATATCCATCTTTTGTGCACTGTTGGTCTCTCATAGAAAGAAACCTAATCCTAACATTTTCAGCATCACCGAAAAACACAGAACTGCAGGTCTAGTACAGAGCTCTATAAATTTGTGTTAAACTTCAACTCAGTTCATATATCTATTCAGCAATCCCTTTATTCATTTATTTATTTATTTATTCAACAAACCCACTAACTTTGATTAGTACTGGGGAGGCAGCTAACCCAACCTGGAGGTTTTCAGGACGGCTTTCCCAATAACTGATACTTAAGTTGAAAGGTAAGACTTACAAAGAGATAGCCAGTCAATGGAGCAGGGAAAGAATGCTCCAGATACACATGTATCCAGACAATTCAAGAGGGAAGTACAAAGCACCATGGGGACTCAAAGGAGGGAACAATTAATTTAGCAATGGAAGCTTTCTAGGCAGTGAGTACTAACTGATAAAGAGGACTTCAACTTGTGGGTATATAGAGGATAGACGTTTGGCATCACAGGCAGAGAGAATAGGTCGTGCAAAGAAGTAGAAGCAAGCAGTGTTAATGTGCACGAGTGTGCTGAATCATATAGGAGAGTGTCTGTTGCCTTATTGTTTTCTAGAAGACTTTACAGGGCTTCTTCCTTCAGTCTTCAGTTGTGTGTTGAGCCCTCGATTTCTGAATGTGTGTTTTAGGGGGACTGACAAAGCCCCAGGTATTAGATAATGAGAAAAATGACCAGAGTTGTGTATAAAAATATTTGCAATTTATTTTATAACCACAAAGAAAAATATAGAGAAATGATTAAAGCCTTACATATCTATCTTTCCTTCATCAGGCATAATCCATGTAGAGGTACCAAAGCTTCAGATTCAGAATTGAAAAAAGCGATGCTCTTCCAACAGGTTGAACTGAATCACCCACATCTTCCAAGTAAAATAAACAAGTTCCTAAAAACCCGTGTGGCATACAGACGCAATAAATTATTCTTTGGGCTCTTTTCTGACATCTGATCACCGTGTATGTTAGTTCTGGATCCTCTGGTTACCCTCAGGAACCTGCTCAGGGAGGGGGAGGGGCTTGAGGTGGTGGCATTGTGTGACACACCGAGTCTGAGGAGAACAAGCTACTGCTGCTGCCACACTAGTCAGCCCAGTTCAAGGAGGTATGTGTGCCAGTAGGGTCCTCTGAGCACCCTCAGTAGCCATGTAATAGGCCTTACCTCACACCATGTGTTCTCAAGTTGTTTGGCCCCTGTAGGAGCTGCTTCAGACCTAGTCATGACTCTTGTCTAATCCAGAACCACGCCCCTAGGTAAAAGCTCAGGACTCATCCCCTGAAGACTGCCATGGAGTGACAATTCGCCTCCTTCCTGTCCTCATAGAGAGGCTGCTGGCATGGCATTTCTTGGCCAGATCCTCCAACCTCTCTCTAAGCAACAGCAAGCAGAGGGTGATGTCTTGGGTGGGAGTGTGGTCCCTGAGTAGCATATGCTTGCTTTGGCCGGAAGATTTCATCATATATTCTGGTCTCTGCTGGCTTGAAATCTCTTGAAACTGTAATGTGGCCATGCAGTATTATCTTTGAGACATCATCTGTGTCACAAATAAACAGATACTACAGTATGTGAAAGGCGATGACCTTTTTAGAGATTAGCAATTCCAAAATGGAGGCCCTAAGAGTGATGACTTCAAGGTTTCTTGGCACTCATCTCACTTTCTTCTTCTTCTTTTTTTTGATACTGACATGGGACATTTCAGAGCCAAGTTGAAAAGAGTTGGTCATATTTTGGGACTTTCATATTCCAGGGCACTCCAACATATCTACAGAAAACAAATCCAATGAAATGAGCAATATCATAGGTACTAGGTATAGGACCAAGTATTTTATATGTGTAGTTCCATCCAAACCACTTAATAATATGTGCCCAAAGCCCTATTGTTATGCTTATTTTACAACTGAGAAAGCAGACTTACAGTGTTAAAATGACTGGCATAAGATCCCATAGCCAAAAAAAAGTAATCAAGCTGGGACTGCTACCTAAGCTGACTGCAAAGCAGTCTTAAACATTGTACTGGGAAAGCACCATCCCTCCCACCTGTTACCCAGGAAACCTTGTGACTGAGAATTCACCGGGGTTTATACTGAAGGTCTTCATGTAGGAGCCTGATGAATCAGGTCCAAAAGGAGATTCAGAAATGTGGAAGCAGAGTTCGAGCCTTTCTTCATCCATGGTTTTTAATGTGTTTGGAATGGAAGAACTTGGGTGAACATGGGAGCAGAGGAATTTGGAGGGTGCAATTACCCACCTGGGAGCCCAAGATCAGGTTTTCTAA
Source organism: Carlito syrichta (assembly GCF_000164805.1). Taxonomy (NCBI): domain Eukaryota; kingdom Metazoa; phylum Chordata; class Mammalia; order Primates; family Tarsiidae; genus Carlito; species Carlito syrichta. Next base: position 106,682 of record NW_007259093.1, on the reverse strand, counting down.
ATTTACAATGGCATAATTACAGAAGGAACCAGAAGGATCCAGTGGAATCTAGTGACAACCATGGGATGCAAAATTAGTACAGCTGCCTCGACTCACCAGAGGTCATAGTCAAAATGCAATAGCATTGGAATTGACCTTGGAGACCCTGTATTCCAAACCTCATTTCACATGTGAGAACACTGAATTATATAGACAAAGACAGTTGTCTAATGAGGCACAGCTTGTTAATAGCAGGGCTAAGCTACAACCTAAGTTCTAGGGCCCACTACACTGGCAAACTTGGGAATAAATTCTGGAGACAAAGCAGGGTGATGTCTGGCAGTCCTCAGGGTCATCAGTTTGGGAGGTTAGGTGGTGGGATGGAGATTGCAGAAGGGTTAGTTCCCTGGAACAAAGGGCCTCTCCACATCACCTTGGATAAATAACTTCAGTTCCAGGAAGAAGGAAATCACATTGCCACGTGTCACCTTCTAGGCAAATCCTACCTTTTCTTCTTGAATAATCAGAACAAAAGCACTGAAGATACATTGGGAACAAGCGGTGAAAGTACATGCAGCACAATCAGCAACCCAAGGTAGTGAGTATGAAGGCCCCACTGGGATGTCTACAAATATAAAATGCATGATTCTTGACTTCCCGGGAAACAGGCCCAAGAGGCTGGGCAGGCTTGTCTGCGTGCGGGGATACTATCACTATCAGGTACCCTCCGGGGAGTTCCAAAACTCATCGGGGAAACTGAACTTTCTGTTCTCAGAAGTCAGGGTTAGAAACTGAATCAGAAGGTGGAGCAGAGGCTGCTTCAGAACATCCTGAAATGCTAGGCATCTCTCTGAAAGCTTTGGGCGTTTTCTCAGTGGACTTCCTGGGAGGAGATGACCTTAGTGACCAGGGTTAGGATAAATGAGGCACGTTCCTGCAGCCTCAGGATTTGCAGCTCTTCAGAGTGATTTTGGAGGCTTCTGGAGAGTGGGACAGAACCAGTTACTGCTGGGAATAGATGAAGTTAGAGTTGCTATGGATTCCAGGCTGTACAAGTCAGTTCTTGGTCTTCCAATGTCTAGTAGATGCTAAGGATATCAGTGTCTTCTCCCAGGGGACTCCAACTGTATATCACAACATTTTTTTCCTTCTCTGTGGAGCATATCAGTGTGACATTGCAGGTGATATTCATGGAAGTCACTAAACTCTGGCTTCCCTAAATATGAACCAGTGATGCACTAGAGTTGGTGTGACCAGCTTGTGAGAACTGATTGTTAAGTGCTTTTGGAGAAGGGGTGCAGGTTCGCTTAGCTTTAGTTTCCTGACTGACAACATGAGGACAAAAATTTCCTCCTCGTATTCTATATAAAGACATATATATCTATGTCTGTATGCTTGATTGTACATTCATTATGTCCGGAGACAATTTGGTAATAGCGATTGCCTCTGAGAAGGAAGACTTACTTTTCATTGTATAACTTATGTCCGTGGTAGAATTTGTGCGAGTGGATGAAGCAGTGCTTCACTGGGAAACGCTCCAGTGAAAGAAAGACAGGAAAGAGCCCACAGAATAATTATATGGGGCCTGTATGACACACGTGCTTTCAAAGGGTTGTAGTGGAGGGTGATGCTAGGTAAGTCCATGGGCGTCAAAGTGCATGTAGAGTTTAGACTTTGAAGTTATTAAAACGTTTGAGCTGAGGAGATTCTTCTGATCGAAACGTGGCTTTGGGGAAAGGTAGCTGCGATGGGCGGGGTATTTGTTAGAATCAGGTCAGTGGTTGTACTGCGAAACGGATGCACATTCCCCTTTCATGGACAGGAAGCACAACAGCTGAACCTTCTTGGTCCCTGGTTCACTGGTGTCCGCGAGGGGACTGGGTCGCACCGCAGGCCATTCTAAACGACGCTGCCTGTTTAGGGGTGGAGGTGGGGTCTGCCTTGGACCCAGTTTCCAGGGTTTTAGCCCGGCCCACTCACGAGACCCCCTTTCCCAGGAGTCCTTGTTGGTTTTTCCTGAAGCTCCAGTTTCTCCTCCCCGGCCCTTTCACACTTGTCAGTCAACTGCACGCAGCCAATCAGCACCTAAAGGTTGAGCTACTTTCGGCTAAAGGAGAAGGGGCGTCTTCGCCCTGCACACCAATGAATGTGTAGGGAGAGGCGGGCCTGCAGGTGCGAACGAGCCAATCACAGACCCCCTGTGGCTGGCGGCTCGGGAGGCAGTCGCGCGCTTGTATCCCCAAGATGGCGGCAGCTAGGGACGTTTGTGGCATACGAGAAGTGGCTGCGGGGAATGGGCGGCGGCTCCACCTGGGGATTCCTGAGGCCGTGTTTGTGGTAAGAGGCACGCTGTTCTCTGGCATTTGGCCTGAGGTCGCGCACTGCTCCTTCCTTCCGGGCTCCCGCCCAGGCCTTGACCGTTGGAAGGGACCGAGCTAAAGTTCCAGGGAGGGGGCCCTTGACCCGCTCCCTCCCCGCACCTGGACAGGCTGGGCTCCGCCGGGGCCGCCCGGAGGAAACGCGGCCCGAGAAGGCCTTAAAAAAGAAGTGGGCGCAGGGCGCGAGGGCCGCGGCGCGAGGCCGGGGCGATGGGCTGAGGTGTGGGGCGGGGCGGCCGGAAGGACCGCCCGACTGCGGCCGGTGTGAAGCCCGCGACTCAGCCCAAATGCTGGAGAGGCAGTTAATGGACACTTACAATGGGTAGGCCGAGCCGCTAGCGCTAAGGTGTGAAAATAGGGAATTGCACCTATCCTGTTGAAGAAATGCGGTGGTCTGTTGCTGCGGGGGAGATGACAGAAGAGACTGATGGGAAAGTAGGATGATAAGGGTGAGAGTGTGAAGTCCTTGTGTGTCATTCTGAGGACTTGAGGCTTTTCCTAGGCATCGGGCTGTAATGAGAAGGTCTTTGATTTTAGGTACATCATTCTGACAACTTAGTGGAGAAGGAATTGTTGAAAGGAGGCTGAACCCTCGTGATGGCGTCTTGGTCCTAGGTTAACTAGGGCCGGAGAGGGAATCCAGTCTTTCCAGAGGCCATTCTGGAGGGAGCTGCCTGTTCTAGGGTAGAGTTTTTGTTCTAGAAATAGTATTTGCAGACTACTTGAATAATGAGAGAAAATGTCTAACTATTTTTCAGGCCAGCTTATCTGTCGTTCCTCTTTTAGTTGTACTGACCTATTATAAAATCTTAATGGAATTTTCTCAGCCTTTAAGTTTGTGCCTTTCTTTTGCCTCTGCCTTTTTCCTGATAACCATGTTATTTAGAGAACACTTTATGTTGTATATGTACATTTGCTGATTGAGTTTTGTAATTGTTTTCTTTACTTATTTTGTGTTTTTCTCCTTAGCTGTGCCATTTATATATTAACCATAAATAAGATTTGTTGCGCGTTAGGCACTTTCTTAATTATTTTACAAGACTCTAGGTGGTACTTACTGTTATCGTGTTCATTTTGTAGATGATGAAACTGAGTCACAAAGCCCTTGAGTTACTTGCCTGAGGTTGCACAGAATGTAAGTGAGGTATCCAGGCAATCTGGAGCTCCAGATCCTCTGCTTACCCCTCATGCTCTGTTACTGGAAAGAGAATGAAGTAGTTCTCTTGCTTAGTACCATATCTCCTGGTCCTAGCACGGTACCTGACACATAGTATAAGATAATAACTAGGTGTTTAATTTAATTTCCATACTACTTTACATCTATTCATAGTGCTAAGGAAGGCCTCCGAAATCTAATTTGAGAGAATAAATTTTATCTGAGGACTTTATAAAGTCTTAGATGATTTTTTTCCTGCAATTTTATGGACTCTTTTCCCTAGACCTTAAATTTTCTACTTAATATAATAGCACAAATTTTGCGTAATTATTTTTATGTGTCGAAACCAAAGGAAGTGACATGCTAATTTAGAAAGAATGTTGGCTTCTAAATAGACCAAGTTTGAATCCTGGCTTTGTTTCCTTGTTGCTGTTTAGCTTTGAGCATATTATTTTGCCTCTTTGAGTCTCATTTTCTTTAACTGAAATAGGGATGATAATACTTAGTAGGCATTGAAGAGGTATTAGTGTTCATGATGATAGGAGGCAGTATGTCATATTGGTTAGAAGTCAGACGAGTCCCTTTTCTCAACCTTACTAATGCAATAGTTGGTTTTCTTTCTTTGCTTGAATTGTCCCTTTCACACTCTTGTCCATTTGATGACCTCTTTCTCTTTCAACATTCTCGTTCAGATATTACCTCCCTGTAGTTCTCCCTGACTGCTACCCAGAAATGAAATCCTTGGCACTTTGTGTCCCTATAGCACATTGTGTTGTGAACATAGCTAGTGTTTGTTGAGCACTTGCTAGGTGTCACATACTCTTCTAACCATTAAATTCTAGCTCATTTAATCCCTGGTGAGGAAAAGGAGCTTTTATTTCATTGTTCAGATGAAGAAATTGAGGCAAAGAAAAGTTAAATAATTTCCCTAAACTCAACACAGTAAATAAGTGGTGAAGCCAGGATTCAAACTAGGCACCCCCTTAACCATATCCAGTGCTCCTGTAGTTAATTCTCCTTGCTAGACTCTAGCTCCTAATGTGCTAGAAGCTTGAACTTCTTTCTTGCAGTGGTCCTTCTAGGAAGATGGTATCTCCATTTTACATATAGAACTCAGTCATTGACTCTCAGCCTCACCTTTTAAATTTCATTTACTCTGTGTCTAGCTTGATGGCTTAATAGTTCATCCCTTGCTCTGTTTCTCTTCCTTTTTCTTCTTTGTTTCAGTTAAAATCCTCTCTGGTAGCTAATAAACATGGATAGGAATAATGATGTAGAGATCCCAGAAGCCATAAGATCATTGAAGTTGCTTATAACAAAGAACTAAAGTTCTGTAAAGTATTGCAAAATCTGAAAAAAATTGGAAATCCAAAACACTTCTGGTCTCAAGCATTTTGGATAAGGGTTGTTCAACCTGTACTTTTACTTAAAAACAAAGCTTTGGAGAAAAAGAAAGCGTTTTTCTTTTGTGTTTTAAAATCAAAGTAGTCAAAAAATCACATGAGTGGCATCAGTTCTAAAACTTGTAATGTATTATTTTTGATATTAAAGGAAGATGTAGATTCCTTCATGAAACAACCTGGGAATGAGACTGCAGATACAGTACTAAAGAAGCTGGATGAACAGTACCAGAAGTATAAGTTTATGGAACTCAACCTGGCTCAAAAGAAAAGAAGGTAAGTATAAAATTTGTAAGTTTTAAAAACTGTATATAGCCTGAACTTTTTTTTAAAAAAAATGACATATGATTTACACACAATAAAATGTCCAAATGTCAAATGTTCAGTCCTCCAAGGTGGCTGTACCATATTACACTGCCACCAACAGAGCAGTGTATGAGAGTTCCACTCGTTCCATATCCACCAACACTTGATATTGCCAGTCTAAAGATGGTTTTGAAAACATTATCGAATGCTATTAAAAATCCTTATTCCAAAGCATCTAAGATTGTAAACTCTTAGATGTTTAGTTTATCCTTTTCATTTTGCCAATGAGATAAGACATCCGCAGAGGTTACAACTTTCCCATGATTTCATAACTGATAGGCATAGGACAAAGGTGTCCTTGCTCTCAACTCTTTATTGCCCTATATTATTTTCTATATAGAGAGAATTAAGTCAGTACACTAAAGTAAATATTTATGGGTATCTGCTTTACGTATGTGCCAGCATTCTTCTGTTGGTTAAATATGGAATGCCAACCAGGTGCCAGATACTGTTTTGGGTGAAAAAAGGTCCAGTATCTGCTTTCAACAAGGACACAATCTGCCAGGGGTAATTGATATATGAGGGGGGAATCCCAAAAAACCCAGAATTCATTTATAAAAAATTGTGTATTCTTTGATGCAGTACACCTATTGAGACACTTTTTCCACTGCTCAAAAGTTTTTGAACTTGTCAACTTTGATGCCTTTTAGTGCTTCTGTTGTTTTTGTTTGTTTGTTTCATGTCTTTTACACTGGCAAAACTTTTCCCTTTGAGGGCTTTTTTCGTCTGGGTAAACAGAAAAAGTCACTCGAGGAGAAATCTGGTGAATAGGGAGGGTGGGGCATGAGGTCATGCTGTTTTGGGTCAAAAACTGCTGAATACTCAGTGCGGTATGGTTAGGTGTACTGCTAAATCATGAGATGGGCAAATGTGTTGAAAGAATCTTCAAAAAACATTTCTCTGAAGCTGGACACAGCCTCTCACAACAATGCTAGCTGGTGCACTGATGCTGATGGGTTCCTTGAACACTTATCTAGTGAGGGCAAGGGAAGCCTATATTACAAGGGGTCTGCCCTTTCAAAAAATAATTCCAGTTTTTTGCGGTCCTCTTTGTAAATAAGCACACAAAATAGAGCAGTAGAAGTGCTTTGGTACACAGTAATGAGTTAGACAGGGGAAGGCATGATCTAGAAGGGAGCAAGGAGGTTCAAGGGAAGCTTCTAAGAGGAACAGATGGCTGTGTAGAATTTCAAAGGTTGATTATGAGTTTGGAGGCAGAATAAAGTAAGGAAAGGCAGTGTGGGCATAAGCCACCACTTATGCAAAGGTACAAGAGTACCTTATATATAGTTTCTCATTTGATTTTGGTGACAATTGAGGAAATTTGAGTATTGGCTGACAATGAGATGAGTTGAAAAGTCATTGACAAGGAAGGATGCAGAGTGTTAATGGACAAAAGCAATGTAGAAAACAATATAAACAGCTTGCTCTCATCTTGAGAAAAAAGTATATATGCACAGAAATACCCAGAAAAATCCATACTAAAGGTGTATTAACAATGACAGTTTCTGGGTCATGAGAGTGACATTCTTCTGATTTTTGCTTACCTGTATTCTTAATTTTCTACAACTTACATGTACTGCTTTTTGTGATAGTTTATTACTATTTTACAAAGAAAATAGTTTATTACTATTTTACAAAGAAAATAAAGCCATTAGAATTGAGATCACCTATAGGGAGGTTTTAGAGAAGAAAGAGGCCTTTGTACCATGCCCTGGGAGAGAGGGAAATTTTTGTATCAAAGTCATATTGCTAATTTTAGTACTGGGATATAGTAGGATACTCACTCCAACTTTACATATGCTCTAGGTCTGATTGTGGTATGGGGATAAAAATTACAGTGTATACCTGCAGCCTTCCTAATTAGATGCACTTGAGATACATCCGTGAATAAAACAGACAAAATCCCAGACCTCAGGGTGGTTATAGTGTAGTGGGATCTAAATGGTCTAGACAGTAAACATTCAATTCAGTACAGTCAGTAGGTACACCTAATATGTGCCAGGTATCATCCAAGGGACTTGGGATACATTGGTAAGCAAAACAGATAAAAATTTGTATCCTCATGGAGCTGAAATTCTAGTGAGATAAGTAAATTATATAGTAGGTTAGAAAGTGGTAAATGCTATGCAGGTAGGAAACAAAGTAGATTAAGAGGATGTGGTGCAAAGGGAGGTAGCAACTGCTGAGGATTTTGAGAAGAGGATTGACTGATCTGACTTTTCCCTGGTATTGTATGAATCACCCATGTTGCTGGTTGATAATGCTGTCAAGAAGGCCAGAAGCAAGGAAGTCAATTAGGACACCCTTTCACTAATCTAACCTAGGTAAGGTAGATTGTGGCTTGGACCAAGGTGGTGGCAGTAGAGGTGGCAAGAGTCAGATTCTGAGTCTATTTTGAAGTTGAAACCGGCATGATCTCCTGGTAGATTGGAGGCGAAAATTGAAAGGAAGGCCTGAAAGACGCCTCCCAGATCTGAGTGACTGGAAGGGGGAGAGTTGCCATCATCTGAAGCTGGGGAAGACTGGTGGAGAAGGTTTGAGGGGAAAATCAGGAGTTCAGTCCTGGACACATTTGAGATGCCTTTTGGACATCCAAGTGGAGATGTTAAGTTGGCAGTTAAATATATGAGTCTGAAATTTGGGAGACGTCTGGACTAGAGATAAAAATTTGGGAATCATCAGCATAGAGATAATATTAAAGCCAGAGGGCACTTAGAGATAGTGAATAAGGAAAACTTTCTTGATGAGCTTTACCCATTTTAATAGTGGGTTGGTTGTCTTTTTTTATTTGGAAGAGTTATTTATATTTTGGATATTGGTTCTTTTAGGTTGTATATGTAAGAAAATACTTTTGTAATCTTTTTTCTTTATGATTTACTTTGATAAGTAGCTCTTAATTTAAATATTTTCAGTCAAAATTTCCCTTTATAGTTAGCACTTTTTGTATCTTAAGAAATTCTGTCCTATATTTCATGTTAAAAAAGACAAACTTTGTTTTCTTCTAAAAGTTTCAAAATTTGCTTTCCAAATTGAAGTTCTTAACCCATCAGAAATTTATTTTTATGTATAGTATATGGTAGACTTCCAATATCTTTTTAAAAATGAATATATTATGGACATACTGTTTGACTCAGCACTATTTAATTGTAATGTAGTCTGATTCAGCAGTCTTTTTCCTTAATGGTTAGTGCTTTTTGTATTCTGTTTAAGAAATCTTTGTATGTCCCAAATTCATGAAGATATCCTCCTTTGTTTTCTTCTAAAAGCTTCATTGTTATATCTTTCACATCTATAATCCACGAGTTATTCTATAAAGAGAAATGTCCCCCATATACTATTTTGTAAAAGTGGCTACAAAAAATAAGTTCATTTCTGAAGAGTTTCTTCCCTCACAGAGGTCTTAGCCCTGTGGTTCCCATCACCTCAGAAGCTTTCTGCTGCCTTCCAACAGGGGAGTTGTGTATTTTCTTAGACTGTTGTGAGTGATTAGAGGTGGGAATGCTGGTCTGTTGCCAGCTATTTCATCTTACCCAAAATAAGTAATTGTTTTGGTAACTTTTTAGTCTATTTTGGTAGGTATGTGTGGTAGAGCATTATTATGTCTTGTTGGTGAATATACTCTATATAATAATGCTTGCTGTCTCAAAATCTGTTTTGTTGGATACTTAGCTAGTTCAGCTCTTCTTTTAGCTTTTTCCTGGTGTATCTCTTTCCAATCCCTTTATTTTCAGCGTGTTTATCACTTATATTTAGGGATGTTCTATGTAAACAAAATGGTGTTTGCTTTTAAATCTAGCCCTTTTAGAGAAACTAATTTTTCTTTTTTGGATATTTTCAAAGTCATCCTCTCTTTTGTTGTTAATTGAGTATAATTTGTTTATGTGTGGCTGTCTCCTTACCTTGGTCAATATGTGTCAGTATCTGTTGAGTATTGATGCTTATCTAGTTTGCCTTTATCCATTGAGGATTTTGCTTTTGCCAGAAGTTGTGCATAGGACCACTTGAGCCCAGTTCCATGTTCTTATACTTCATCTCTGAATTCCTACAAATTAGAGACCCAGGCTCAGATCTACAGCTGATAGTGGACCTGTCCTCACTGACACCCCTACCTTTTGCTCATCCTTACTGCTCAACTCGAAGTTTTTTCTGGTTTGTCTTTTTTTTTTCTGGAATTTTTCTCACCCCTATGATATCAGCTATGCAACCAAACAACTTGTGCATGATCTAGTTGTTTTGCAGCAGATAGCTCTATGTAGCTTGAATGCTGATCTTTTTCTTTCTATATATTGTAAATCCTTATAACCTGTCACTTAACTTTACCTTCAAGCTGTTTAAAAGTTCTTTAGAATTTCATGTGAATCTGAATTTTGAGATCTTCTGTCTTTCTTTAATTAGACATTTTGCGATTATCTTTTTTTTAATCATCTGTTAATTTTTTTTTTTTTTTTTTTTTGAGTTGGAGTCTCACTCTGTCACCCAGACTGGAGTGCAGTGGCCGCTTCCGGCCACCGCAGCCTCGACCTGCTGGACTCTGGAGATCCTTCCTCCTCAGCCTTCCGAGTAGCCGGAATTACAGGCATGCGCTACCACGCCCGGCTAATTTTTGATTTATTGTAGAGATGAGGTCTCGCTGCCCCAGGCGGGTCTTGAACCCGCGGGCTCAGGCAATCCACTCACCTCAGCCTCCCAAAGGCGTGGGATTACAGGCTGAGCCACCGAGCCCGGCTCATCTGTTAATTTTTTTCCCTTCTCCTCAGGATTGCTGTTTATGGATGCTGACATTTCTGATTCTGCCTTCTATTTCTCTGTGTTGTTTTCTCTCTTCTTCTATCTTTTGGCAATTAGATGGAGATCTCTGAGTTCTTTACTTCAACCCTAACATTTTTATGCCAAGTTTTTTTGGTTGGTTCTTGTTTACAAGTACTTGTTTCTTTTCATAATACCAATATCCTTTCTTTTCACTTTGAGGTTATTTTAAAATACTTACTGTATAATCTTATCTTTTGGAATTTGTTAATTTTGTTTCATGTGATAGAGGTTATTGAGCTTATTGTCTTTATTTTATGTATTTATGATAGTGATCAGATTATTCTATTCCCTGTCAGTTCAGATTCCCTCAGGGATATCGGCTACTTTGGTCAGTAATACATGTGAAGGTGTGGGTAATTTAAGTCACTCTTAGTGAGTAGAGGTGGGAGGAAAGCCACTGGTGTTATAGTCTAGGGCACAGCCGTCAGACAAATATTAATACTTCTTCACACCAAGTAATTGTGCCTCTGGGGAATTCTTTCTATTCCTCTGCCCTTTGCTGTCTTCGTTGTCATGAAAAGAAAAGGGGGTAGGGAGAGTGAGACTGCTGGGAACCGGGAACCGGTATTTGTTATTCTCAGCTTCCCAGTTTGACCTTCTCCTTGTCACTGGCCAATTCTACCATTTTCTACCCCATAGCAGTGATGGGGAATTTAATGGGATTCCCCAGGACAATTCAGAAGGAAAAAAAAAAGAACATAGCTAGAACATTTTCCTTTAGTGTGTCCTTTCTCACTGCCCTAGCCCCTCCCAGGGTCCAGAGATTTTTATTGTTCTTATAATAACAGACCTAGAACTGACCCAAGTGCCCTTTGACAGGAGAGTAGATAAAGATGTTGTGTCATATTTGTAATGAAATGTCCCACAACAGTAAACATGAATGAACAAATCTTAGGAACCTAACTGAGTTAAAAAAGCAAACCCCAGAAAAATGTATACAGTATGAAACCATTTGAATTAAGCTCAGAAATCAGCAGCACTCAAGAATATTTTGTTTAAGGATACACAGAAATATGGTGAAACTATTTGAAAAAGAAAAAAAGGAACTGTAAACACAGTTTAGGAGAGCTATTGTCTCTTGGAGTAGAGCAGGGTGGGGAGGAGTGTATGACTTGGACATGTGCAGTGTCTGTGGCATGCTGGTTCCTAAGTCAGCTGGGCTGCAGCCAACTGATTTATTAATGTGCTTTATAACATATTACATGTAATGTTTTTACCAAAGTACATCTTAAAAATCATTTATACAACCAAAAAATCTCAATCTGAGCATATCTTAATGTTGTATGCATATTAGATATTTTACAAATGAATGCATCTTTCTGCCATTTACCTGTATGAACATATACAACAATAAACAAACTTGAGAAATCAGTAATATCCATATTGAATTGTAAAGCGTTCACAGAATATTAGCTGTCAAGTTGAGTAAAAAAATGAATGCCAGGTGTTTCTAGATTATCTACGGGACTATGTTATCAAATAGTGACACTCATTTTTTGAAGCAGCAGGCTCATCTAACACATTTTTTGCCAGGTCAGTATGCTAGCCTCCTATGCACATGGTGTGACTTTTTTTATGTGATGCAATACCTCCATTTTCATTCTTGTATTTAATTTTGTTTATATTCTGATCTCTGATAATATTTAGTTACATTTACCCTGAAAGAGCAAGATCTTTGTTTTATATCCTTAGCTTGTTTTGTTACAAATTGCATTGTGGTTTGATAGAGACCCTAGAACTATTTTGCACATTTTTCTTTTTTTCTTTTTCTTTTTTTTTTGAGTTGAAGTCTCACTCTGTCGCCCAGACTGGAGTGCAGTGGCCGCTCCCGGCCACCACAGCCTCAACCTGCTGGACTCTGGCAATCCTTCCACCTCAGCCTTCCGAGTAGCCGGAATTACAGGCATGCGCTACTGAGCCCGGCTGAATTTTTGATTTATTGTAGAGATGAGGTCTCGCTGCCCAGGCGGGTCTCGAACCCATGGGCTCAGGCAGTCCACTCACCTCAGCCTCCCAAAGGCAAGGGATTACACATGCTTCTAATCATCATAAAGAAGAGCTAAACCCCAGTGATAAAAGTATCGTTGTTTTCTTTTTTAAGTGATTTTGAGTGTTTTCAGCCTATTATTTTTATTTCTTATGTCCTTTTCAGGGAGGGTGATTTCACTTGGGAGTCATGTACTAGTAGTTTGCTAGTGGCTATAATATAACTTATTCATTGAGCCTGATCAGTCTCATCATGCCCATCTTTGTTTTCTTAAATTTCTTTTTTTTTTTTTTTTTGAGTTGGAGTCTCACTCTGTCACCAAGACTGGAGTGCACT
>NW_007259093.1:84861-94248 GCF_000164805.1 Carlito syrichta | reverse complement strand
GCCACTGCAGCCTCGACCTGCTGGGCTCCGGCGATCCTTCCGCCTCAGCCTTCCAGGTAGCTAGAACTACAGGCGTACACTACCACGCCCAGCTAATTTTTGATTTTTTGTAGAGATGTGGTCTTGCCAAGTTGCCCAGGCGGGTCTCAAACCTGCGGGCTCGGGCAATCCACTCACCTCAGCCTCCCAAAGCACTGGGATTACAGACTGAGCCACCGAGCCCGGCTGTTTTCTTAAATTTCTTATGTTTAAACCAATGATACATTGATAATTTTAAGAGCAGTTGTTACCTAACTTGAAAATAGCATTTATCAATAGAAAATTAAGGGAAAAGTAGCCAAACCTTAAAAGAATCACTAAACTATATGTATCCTAATGTGTTATGTTAGACATTCAGGCGATAGTGTACATTTCTCACAGTGTGATAGGTGCACATACTGAGAAGATGTCACTGTGCTTTGCCTGACATTTAGCTGACTATGATGTGCATGTGCGTTTACTGAGTACACATACCAGGAGCAGCTACATGTAGCACTGGATAGAGGGTTAGTGATTTCAAATTTAGAATATAATATTTGATTGCATATTATTTTTAAAACTAGTTTAAAAATTATTCTATTTAAAATGTAATCCTGATCAAATGCAGAACCTCTGAATCACCCCTGGAATATGGTCTGCTCTAGAAATGTTGGCTAATAACTGGGTGTTTGACATAATAGAACAGGACTTTGTTTTTATGGAATAGACATGCCATAAGTACTTGCTAATATATCTTAAATATTTTATAAGTACTTGCTAACATATCGTAAATATTTTATAAATACTTCATTAAATATTTTTTTGTCTTTTTTTTTAGTCTCATTCTGTCACCCAGGCTGGAGTGCAGTGGCATACTCACGGCCACCGCAGCCTCGACTTGCTGGGGTCAGGCAATCCTTCCACCTCAGCCTTCCGGTTAGCTGGAACTACAGACATGTGCCACCACGCCTGGCTAATTTTTTTTTTAATTGTAGAGACAAGGTCTTACCATGTTGTCCAGGCTGGTTTCGAACCCATGGGCTCAGGCAGTCCTCTTGCCTCAACCTCCCAAAGTGTTAGGATTACAGGCGTGAGCCACTGTGCCTGGGAATATGTTTTTAATATAAATAAATGTTTCGTTAAGTATTTTATTTTTATAAACATTTACATTTTAAATATCTCACCCTGTGTCAAAAAATATGTTAAATATATTTACCAAGTAAAATGAGCTAATTATATTAAGTATAAAATATCTCAAATATTTTATATCTGAAAGTAGTCCTCCATAATATTAATAGAAAAATGCAAAGTTAGTAAGACCATGCCCTGGTGTTTATTCTTGCCTGAAAAAGTTAACCTTTTTCTTGTTCACAGGCTAAAAGGTCAGATTCCTGAAATTAAACAGACTTTGGAAATTCTAAAATACATGCAGAAGAAAAAAGTAAGTGCATTTTTGTTTATAAATATGAGTGAACTAGAATACATTGACTGAGGCTCATCTCCTTTGGCCCATTGGTCACTGGTATTTGATCTGTGCTGAAGCATCTAGTCTGCCTTTCTGAGCACACACACTAATGTTACAGACAGTGACAATGTGCTTCTATAATAAAAGTGACTTTGTGGCCTTCCCCCAAAAGTCAGGTTTAATTTTAGGGCCCACACTTGGATTACTTTACTTTTATTTAGTGTTTGCAAAACTTAAATGCAGTTAGAAATTGTTTTAGGTACAAAAAGAAAATGTCTTATTTTGAAGTAGCAGCATCTAAGGATTTTTTGTTGTTGTTTTCCCTAAGAATAAGAAGTGAGTCCGTGATTTATAGAGATGGAAAATTATCTTGTCTGATTTTACTATCTTGCTCCTCCCAGTCCTTAGAAGTTGTCTGTTTTGGGTTCTCAGTTCATAGTTGAGGAAATAATTAGAGAAGTTACACTTGGCCAGTGTCCATGTAGCCAGTTACTAGCAGAACTAAATTTGAGAGTCTTGTAAATCTTAACCAGTGCTCATTAAAAAGAAAAGCAGATTGTAAAAATCACATCTTATAAGCATATTGTATTTAAAATATTGTTTGTATATACATGATTTATTACTTGACTGGTGGAATAGCTACATTTCTAGTACATATTATATATGGTGAACTTTGTAAGAGACTTCAGAAACTGATTGGTTGGGCATGAAGCACCGTGGAATAATAATTATAGTTAAGTCTTGTATAGCACTTTCTCTGTGTGCCAGGCATGTGTGTGTGTGTGTGTGTGTGTGTGTGTGTGTGTGTGTGTGTGTATAAATGAACTCAGTGCTTGCTATTGCCTTTGTAGGTGTATGAACTATTATCCTCATTTTACAAATGAAGAACCTGAGACAGAGATTAAGTGAGGTGCCAAATTTATACAGCTGCTAAATAGCTGAGCCAGTGTCCATTCCCAGCCATCTGGCTCTAGCTTTCATTTATTTTAACATGACACTTAGTGTGCATGATGGTACTGTTGTAAATGTCTTAGGTTCAACTGTGCAGTTTCTCCTTTATTGCCTTGATATGAAATTGACCTGTTTATGGTACTGTCATTTTTTTGAAGGAGTCCACCAACTCACTGGAGACCAGATTCTTACTGGCAGATAACCTGTACTGTAAAGCTTCGGTTCCTCCTACTGATAAAGTGTGTCTGTGGTTGGGGGTAAGTAAATGTTATGGCCACAGCTGACGTACTTGTAAACCAGTGTGTTTTCCTCAGCAAAATCATATTGTTCAAGATGTGTAAAGTGTTCATCTCCCTTTGTTTGTAGAAGGAACAAAGGAGCAGAGTTCAAGTGGTTCATATTAGAAACTGACTGGAATAAGGAGTGTGATGAAGATTGCAGCAACACATGTTGAAGTTTCTTCCAGTCAAGATAAAGCCTACCAAACCCTACTTTCAGCTAATGCGTTCTCTCTCTTAAATGTAGTGGATGAAGAGCAATAGAAGTAAAATAGAAAGTACTGCTGAACTTCAGATAAATGTTTCTTCCTCATAAGAGTTTAATAATTCTAGGAAAAGCCCTCTAAATTTAAAGGGGGAAAGATTATTACAAAAAACTTGAGGTTTATTTTATTAAGCCATATATTTCAATTTTGATAATTTTATAGATCTTGTCAAGATTTTACTATTTTGCTCCTCCCAGTCCTCTGACTACCTAGCTAGCTGTTGTCCATGGATCTGTTATCTCAGGCCAGTTCCCAATACAAAATAGCAAGCCAAGTGTACTTCTCCCAGCTCTCTCCACTGATTGTCTCAGTGTTGAATGATTTTCTATATTCAGTTTTTTTGTAGAAGTTACATGACCTTTTAAATCACAAATTTAAGTGTTATTTCAAGAAAGTTAATTTCTGTTGTGTATTTGGATGTGATTTTTGTCCCATTGCTTTTATTCTCTTTTTTGGGAATAAAAAATATGCATATGTTGGATCTCTTTTGTCTGTTTCAATACTTACCGTGTTATCCGTTTTTACATATTTGATCTGTTTCTGTTTGTGTGATATCCTCTGGCCTCTTCCCCATTGCTTTGTTTCCCCTTAAGGTTACTCTGTTTTGTTGTGTTCATAACTTTGTCTTATATAACTATTTTTCTCTTTCTCTTCATTTTCTTTCTGAACTCTTTCTTGTCTGTCAGCATCCTTTTGTGTCACTCTATCTTGTACTACTTTTCTTCAGAGCACTTAGCACTCCCTGGTAGTTATCAATTGGTGTGTTTACCAGTTGCCTGGCACACATTAAGTGCTCAGTAAAAAATTGTTCTTGGATGAGTGAAATTTTTGCTGTTATTTTATCAGAGTTCATATATGCCAATGGTTAAAAGAGCAAATAGAATAGGAATTTTACAATAGGAAGCAGCAAGCTACTGTTCCATCCCCAGATGCAGCCACTTTGAATCATGTCTGTACATCTATATGTACATAATATTGTAATATGTACATAAATATTGGAGGTTTTTTGTTAATTGTTTTTATAAAAATGGGAATATATTGCACATATTGTTTAGCACCTCACTTTTCACTAAATATCACAGTTATCTTTCCTTTTGAGTAGACACAGTTTCCCTCCTTGGTTTATTGGCTTCTTAATATTCTGTGGTAGGGCTGTATGATAATATTCCCAAATCAAGGGGTATTTAGATTGTTTTCAAATTTCTTTTAGAATGAGCAGTGCTGTAGTAACTATCTTTGCACATATAGACTTGTACACAAGGGCATTTTTTTATGCTTTAAAGTGAAATAGTTGGGTCTAAGAGTATGCACATTTAACATTTTGATAGTTACTACAAAATTACTCTCCAAAAAAGATTGTGCCAATTTACATTTTCTCTAACGGTATATAAAAATATTCTTTTATTGACGGCCTCACCCACATCTTTCAATTTTTGCTAGTTTTATAGGTGAAAATGGTATCTCTGTTTTTTTGTTTGGCAAGATGCTAATTTGTATTCCTCTTCTGTTTGCCTTCCTAATTATGTTGTTGGCTATTTTTTGAGTTTTTTTTAAAAATAGATGTTTAGGTTGTCTTTATAAATGTATGCTTCTGTTACATATTATAAACACTTTTTTCTGTCACTTGTCATTTGTTTATGGTTTCTCTTATAGAGAACTTTTCAATTTTAATTTAATTAATTTTATCAGATATTTATAATTTTACTTAACCATGCACTCCTTTCACCAAATCTGTAAATATTTTTTTCTAATATTGATATACTTAAAACATTTTTTAATTTAAGGAAGGATAACATTAGAAATATAAAGAACTCAGTAGAATAATGGGTGACTTCCAAAAAGAGGATATCACAGTGGCCAATAAATATATGAAAAATTGTTCAACTTCATTAGTCAGCAGAGAAATGCAAATTAAAAGTGCAGTATGAGCTCACTGTGCACCCACCAGAATGGCAGAGCGATACTAAGTGACAGTAGGACATGGAACAGTAAGCACTCGGATTCACTGCTGGTGAAGATATTGATGAATACAGTCACTGGGGAAACTGTTTGGTGGTACCTATTAAAGCAGAATGTATGCATTCCCTACTCCATAGCATTTCCATGCCTATCTCTGTCTCTTTCTACCTCTTGCTATATATAACAAAAATGTGTAAAAATATTCACCAAAAGAGAGGTATAAGAATGTTCATATAAAAAAAAAAAAATGTTCATATCGGCAGTGTTTGTAGTAGCCAAAACCTGGGAAAAACCCAAATGTCCATCATAGTTGAATGGATGATTAAATCATGGTGCATCCAGACAGTGGAATATTATAGTGTGGAGGAGGCATGAACTGCTCAACAAGGGTGAGTCTCAGAAACACAAAGTTGAGTGAAAGAAGCTGTCTTACCTTTCTATAGCTGCATAACAAGTTACCACAAACCCAGAGGTTTAAAAGGATGCCCATTTATTATCTCCTGGCTATGTAGGTCAGAAGTCTAGATTGGTTTGACTGAGTCCTCTGCTCAGGGTAAAGCCAGAATTAAAGTGTCAAAAGGGCTGTGCTCCTTACTAGCAGCCCTGAGGCAGAATTAGATTCCTAGCCTCATCCGTGTTGTTGACAGAATCCAGTTCTGTGTGGTTGAGATCTCTGTTTCGTTCCCTGTTGGCCAAGAGTCAATCTCAGCTTTTAGAGGCCACCTGCAATCTTTGGCTTGTGGCCCTTTCTATTTCAAAGCCAGCAGTGGCATGACTAATATTTCTTAAACTTCATGTCTTCTAACTTCTGCCACCTACCAGATAAAGTTCTCTACTCTTAAGGGCTCATGTAATTACATTAGGCTTACTCAGGTAATCTCTGTATATTAAAGTCAACTCTGGCAAATGACACATACCTTATCAGAGGCACAAGTTCCAGGGATTAGGGTGGAACACTGTGCTCAGGAAACCATAATTCTACATACTACAGAAGTCACAAAAGAGCACATATTGTGTGATTTCATTTTATGTAAAGTTCAAATACAGGCAAAACAATGCTATTAGGAGTCAGGATAATGGTTACCTTTGCGGTGGGGGTGCTGGTGGTAACTAGAAGGGTTCACAAGGAGGCTTCTGGGGTGTTGGTGATGGTCTGTTCCTTGTTCTGGATGCTAGTACCATTGGGTTTGTTAAATTTGTGAGACTATATCAAGCTGTTTATGATATGAGTACTTTTCTATATGTATGTAATAATAAATATTTTAAAACCCCAGAAAACCGCATAAAACAAATTACAAGTTAATGAATCTGTTAATCAGTCAAGGTTCAACCAAAAAAACAGAACCAGTAGGATATAGCTAGCCTATATAAACTTGAGTAAAAAGATGCAAATTAATATGTGTATATATATATGTGTGTACTACCTCATGAGTTTATACTATTACCTCCAATTCAAGTTCAGGACAACAGTTTTTACTTTACTTGTTTCCTGTTTCTTCTTTCTTGTATACCAAAAATCCTGGTTCTTAAAAATACCAGGGGTGATAGAATTACACTAAACACCATTACTCATCTTATTCTTTATCACACACAAAGCATTCTTAGAGTAACACCACTCAACACTGTTACCACTGCCGTTTTTGCATATTCTCTTCCTGTCCTTTCCCATTCTGTATATGTATGAAGTTGTTCCCATGTAGTTCCCGTTATGTACTCTGCTCGCTCCCACGTACACACTGTCTCCCTGCCCCCCTCCCCCTCTCCTCTTCCAGTTTAGTTATCATTTCTGAAGTACATTTTTCTTTCATTCCTAATTCTTTCCTGAATTCTGTCACTTTATTTCTGAGTTTTCTAATTCTAATTCATATCGTCTTCTTAATGTTATTTTGTTTTGAAGTATAGTATAATTTTCGTGTTTTGTGAACACGTCTTTCTGTTTTACTTAAATTATCTGTAAAGATAGTATTTTGTTCCTTATTCTCTTTTTATTCTTAGAACTTTTCATTGAATTTGACTTTGATCTATTTCTATGGCCATTTTGATGTAAATTAATTTTTCTGGACTTTTAAAAGAGAGGACTGATCATAGAGCTCCCTTTTGGTTGTTTATGTAAAATGGTAAAAACATATAGCAGCTGGCATCCCTGGCCCTGCTCACACCATCACTCTCCCCCTTCCCTTTACTTTTTGTAACTGTTCTTCCTATCCTAATGTCCTATTGTCCCTGTCCCTATTTGGATTCTGTTCCTAGCAGATCCTCCTCAGTGTGGGACCCTATGGTGTAAGGAAGTTCTAAGGCTAGTTGTAAGTTTGTGGTATAAGTAAGTATAAAGCTAGTCATAAGTTTGTGGTACCTAGATTTCTCCCAGGCCCAGCTGCTCTGGGATCATACAAGCCCCTCTCAGTTTAGCTGCTATCCTCCAGTTAGTTTGATGATCTTTCACATAGCTACTACCTATGGTTATTTTAGAGTTTTCACATCTGCTCTATGCCTTGTTGCTTCCTTCTGCTTATATACAAATGCTCATATCATGTAGGTCTTCTACCTGACAATGGCCTGTTCTCACTTGCTGATATGTGGTTTTGTGGGGATACCTAGTTAGCTTTTTATAGATATTGTTTGCTTTTCTGGTTTTGCTGTCCTAGTTTTTTTTTTTATTATAAAGATGTGGGGTACAATTCAGGATTAGGTATACAAACATAGATTATGCAGGTACCCTTGTTGATAAGGTATGCCCCTCCCTCCCCTAGCAGTTTTCCTCAACTGCCAATCCTACCCCTCCTCCCCTGACAGTTTCCCACTACTGCCAATCCCTTTCTTATAGTATTATAATTGTTCAAGGTTTGCTTATGAATGAAAACATATGGTACTCTGTTCTTTGTTTCTGTGGTAGATAGTGAGTATGACCAACTCTAAATTCTTATTAAGATATAATTCATTTCCATAAAATTCACCATATTAAAGTGTACAGTTCAGTGGTCTTTATTATATTCACAGAGTTGTCTAACCATCACCTCTCTCTAGGTCCAGAACGATTCATTCACACACAGAAGAATCATACCCATTAGCATTCACTCCCCATTCCTCCTCCTACCCTCCCAGCCCCTGGCAAACACTAATTTATTGTCTTTATAGATTTACCTATGCTGGACATTTCATATTAATGGAGTCATTCTATATGGTCTTTTGTGGTCTGACTTCTTTCACTGAGCATAATGTTTTCAAGGTTCATCCACATTGTAGCACTTATCAGAACTTTATTCCTTTATTGCCAATGGTATACAATGATACTCTATTGTATGTATATACCACATTTTGTTACTTTGTTCATCAGTGGATCAACATTTAGGTTGTTTCCACCTTTTGGCTATTGCAAATAATGCTGCAGTGAACATTTGTTTACAAGTTTTTATGTGAATATAGGTTTTCAACTCTCTTGGGTATATACCTATCCTGGTTTTTAATATTGGTTTTTGTGGGGTGTTTTTTGTTGTTGTTGTTGTTTTTTTGAGCTGAAGTCTCACTCCATCTCCTAGGCTAGGCTGGAGTGTAGTGGCATGCTCACAGCCACCCCAGTGTCGACCTGCTGGGCTCTGTAAGTCCTCCACCGCAGCCTTCCAAGTAGCCAGAACTAGAGGCATGTACTACCACACCCAGCTTTTTGTTGTTTTTTAAAGAAACTAGAGGAGATTCAACAACTGCTGCTGCTGCCATCTTCCTAAACCATCTGGTTTTGCCTTTTTTTAACTTTTAATTTTGAGTTCTAATTAACCTGGAAATCATTATCTGAATTATTTGGGATAATGGTCCCAGCACCATTTGTTGAAATGTTCCTTCTGTCGCTGCAGATTGAGAGAAAAATCTACCTGGATTTATTTCTAGGCTCGTTTCCTTTGTTCTGTTTGTCTATTCTTGATTAATATCACAATGACCACAGGAGCTACTTATGCATAGGGGTGGGAGGGCAGGTTTTCCAGGTCAAGTTAAGAAGCCCTCAAAGCAGGATCTAGCTTGAAGGGACAGAAAGAATGTAACTTTGGTACTGCAACGCAGGGTAACAGTGATAGGTGGTGGGGCAAAGGCTAGTGACAGCCATGGTAAGGAGTTGGGATTTCATAGTAAATGCAGTAGGAGGTTACTGAAAGGTTTTAGACAGAAATGGCAGGAAATGATTACCTTTTGCTGATTTTTCCATTCACTTTTAATGGTTGTATAGTAGTACATATGTAGTTAGATGAATCATTTTCAAATTAGCTTGTTTTGGGGGAGACAGTTTTGTCATTTTTGGTTGTTAAATACATTTACGT
Source organism: Carlito syrichta (assembly GCF_000164805.1). NCBI lineage: Eukaryota > Metazoa > Chordata > Mammalia > Primates > Tarsiidae > Carlito > Carlito syrichta. Next base: position 85,004 of record NW_007259093.1, on the reverse strand, counting down.
GGTCTGTAATTAAAAAGGTACAAAAAGCAAGCCGGGCTCGGTGGCTCAGCCTGTAATCCTGCGCCCTTGGGAGACTGAGGTGAGTAGATTGCCTGATCCCGCGGGTTCGAGACCCGCCTGGGCAGCGAGACCTCATCTCTACA
>NW_007259093.1:84061-84811 GCF_000164805.1 Carlito syrichta | reverse complement strand
CCAGGGAAGTACTTGTGAACTCCTGGCAACATTTTGAGCTGTTCCCAATCCAACCAAATCAGAAGTTGTTTGTTGTATTGGCCAGCTTCGAGGCCAATCTTTCCCAGCAATGCAGGAAACATCTGCGCCAGTATCCATAAGTCCTTCAAACTGTCTATCTTGAGTTTGAATAATTTTAGTAGGTCTAGACCTTTTAACTTCTTTAATCCAAAATGCCATGCCTCTGGACCCAAATCCTTTATCTCCTCTCTCCTCATTAGTAACTGAGGTGCCTGTGTTGAAATAAGGCAATAATAATATTTGAGCAATTTGTTGTCCGGCATGAATCATAATCGTTTTAGAGGGAGGCTGAACAAGGATTTGAATTTCTCCAGTGAAATCTGAATCAATTACTCCTGGAACTACAGAAATTCCTTTAAGTGAGGAAGAACTACGCCCTATAATTAATCCTACCTTTCCCTCAGGAAGTGGGTCATAAACTCCTGTAGGGATTTTAGTAGTAGGAGAATCAGATGTTAATATTGTTGAGGTGGAGGCACTGAGGTCCAATCCTGCGCTGCCTGGGGTTGCACGGAAGAGCGCATCGATTGTGTTCCTTGAAGGAACGGATTTGCCTCATTGGATTCCCTGATGTTAATGGGCTGGTAGAATTCTGGTTGTGGCTGACAAAATTTGTTCCCATTATTTGTGGGGCCTGGGACTGGCCCTCTGGAAGTTTCCCTGTGGGTGAGCCTGATTTGGCGGAGATAA
>NW_007259093.1:44593-84011 GCF_000164805.1 Carlito syrichta | reverse complement strand
AGCAGGTCAAAGCTGCGGTGGCTGGGAGCGGCCACTGCACTCCAGTCTGGGCGACAGAGTGACTCCAACTCAATAAATAAATAAATAAATAAATAAATAAATACTGAAAAGTCTACCTCCCCTCACTAGCCAAGTGTACCCTCCTCTTAAGCTGTTAACAATTCTTTTCTTGGTATCTTTCCAAAGACACTTTACACATACATAGACATATGAGTATATTCTTCCCTTTCTCTCTCTCTTTTTTTTGAGTTGTAGTCTCACTCTGTTGTCCAGACTGGAGTGCAGTGGCCGCTCCCAGCCACCGCAGCCTCGACCTGCCGGGCTCCTGCGATCCTTCCTCCTCAGCCTTCCCAGTAGCTGGAATTACAGGCATGCATTACCACGCCCGGCTAATTTCTTAATTTTATTTTATTGTAGAGATGAGGTCTCGCCTGCCCAGACAGGTCTCGAACCCGCAGGCTCAGGCAATCCACTCACCTCAGCCTTCCAAAGGCGCGGGATTACAGGCTGAGCCACCAAGCCCGGCTTCTTCCCCTTCTCTTTACACAAATGATGACATGTCACACACATTGTTCTGCCCCTTGCCTTTCACTTCACAGTGTGTATTAGAGTGTGCATATCAGTATATTATTTCTCATTCCTCCATAACAGCTCATGGTGTGGATATACCATAATATGCTTGACAGGTCTCCTGTTGATGGACATTTGGTTTCTGAGTTTTACTGTTGCAAGTGGAACAGCAGTACACTGGTCCATGTGGATTCTGTATAAGTGTATAAACTGCAGGGAATGTGAAAGTGCCTGCTCAAGGGGATGATTTTCATGTATATTGTTCCATAGGGGCTACTAGTTTCACTATCAACATTTTAATGCCTATATTCTTACCTTCGTGGTACCATGATGCATTTCAAACTTTGTTTTTCTTTTTGAGTTGGGGTCTCACTCTGATCATGGCTCACCGCAGTCTTGACATCCCAGACTCAGGCGATCCTCCCACCTCAGCCTCTTGAGTAGCTGAGACTACAAGTGTGTACCACCACGCCTGGCTAATTGTTTGATTTTTTTGTAGAGACAAGGTCTTACTATGTTCCCCATGCTGGTCTCGAACTCCTAGGCACAAGCAGTCCTCCTGCCTCGGCCTCCCAAAGTGCTAGGATTACAGATGTGAGCTACTGTGCCCAGCCTATTTCAAACTTTTTTTAAATTGTGGGGTACAATTCAGGGTTAGGTATACCAATATTCATTTGTGAGCTAATTGTAATTACTGTGAACTCTGCTCATATTCTTTGCCTGTTTTTCTATTGGTAAAGATTTGTGGAGCTCTCTATATAAGAAATAATAGTACTTTGCCTACGATATGAGATACAGCTATTTTTCCTGTTCACTGTCTTTTGACTTTGCTTATGGTTTGGGGGTTCTATGTCCTAGAAAAACTGTCCTTACTCCAGGGTTCCAAAATGATATATCTATGACTTAACCTAGTACTTTGATGGTGTCATTATTTCCATGTAAGTATCTAATCCTCATGTGTGGTGTGAGGTGGGCTCCAGCCATAAATCTTTTTTTTTTTTTTTTGAGTTGGAGTCTCACTCTTGTCACCCAGACTGGAGTGCAGTGGCCGCTCCTGGCCACCGCGGCCTCGACCTGCTGGGCTCCAGCAATCCTTCTGCCTCAGCCTTCCGAGTAGCTGGAACTACAGGCATGCGCCACCGCACCCGGCTCATTTTGATTTATTGTAGAGATGAGGTCTCACCAAGTTGCCCAGGCGGGTCTTGAACCTGCGGGCTCAGGCAATCCACTCACCTTGGCCTCCCAAAGCGCTGGGATTACAGGCTGAGCCACCGAGCCTAGCTGAGCCATAAATCTTACCAGAGAGCTAGCTGTTGTTTCAGTCGTATTTATGAAATCATCTTGTCCCCATGTTTTGATGGAATGTGGGCCAAGGAAAAGAGAAACCAAAGAGGATGCCCCCCCAGTATTTGAGCCATGGTGGTATAGCTATGCCATTTCCTGAGCTGGGGAAGACTCGGGGGAGGGACAGCTTTGTGGGATGGCTTGGAGTTGTGTTTTGAGATAGAGAGCTTGAGAAGGCAATGTTTGAGGAGTGAATCAGCTAAGGAGAAATACTTGGCTTAGGATAATTGAATGAACGATTATTGTTTTTTGACATGAATGGGATATTTAGAAATATATTTTATTTTTTACCTGTAAAAAGTAACCAAAATGTAGAAAATTTCTGGAAAATAAATCATAAAAAACAACAGTAATTGACCCTGAGGAATGACATTAGGGATCTTGGAGAGACATGTACTTTTCATTGAATATGTTCATGTCCTACCTGAACTATAATACGGTCTTTTAATTATCATGGATTGGGTTATTTAGTCATTAAGTATTTATTTGACACCTACTTTGTGCCAAACACTTTCATATTGTCTTGTTTAATCCTTAAAATAATACTTGGAGTAATTTTAAAATTTCATTTGTGAAATGAGGAAAGTGGTTTAGGAAATACCCAGTGGAAAGTCAAGTGATGGGGGGGAGTTCAAAGCTGTGAAAGGGATGGTTCCCTACTCTAAGGGTGGATGCATCCTTGAATATTGGCAGTAACACCAGATCTTCAGAATTCACCCCTAAGCATCTGTCAGAAGAAGCAGGAAGGGACATGTAAAAGCTACCCGACAAATGTAAATGGTAAAAAGTTTAAATTGATATTATATCTCAATAACTGTTTAAATGAATTCAAACCTAATACTATTGAGTGTTGTGATGCAGGTAGTAGAAAGATAGGATTTTTGTATCTAAACATATTTGTTCTTATCCTGATTCTCCCATGTATTTACTAGCTGTGTGAGTATAGGGAACCCGAGCCTCCTTTCCTTAGCTGTAGAGAAGACAGTTTTTGCATCACCAGGGTTGAGGATTAAATGATACAATGTATGTAAATATATTCTCTAACCCAAGGGTCAGCAAACTTTCAGTAAAAGGTCAAATAATATTTTTGGTTTTGCTCACCGCATGGTCTCTGTCCCAACTACTCAGCTTTGTCAGTATGGCATGAAAGCGTCAATGGAAAATAGCTAGGTTCCACTGCAGCTTCACTGGATTTGGCCTGAGGGCTGCTGCTGGCTGACACTCTAACCTATAAAGCATAATGTAATTGTTGAGTAATTGTCATGATTTTCTCTCTTTAGGCTAATGTAATGCTTGAATATGATATTGATGAAGCTCAGGCATTGTTGGAAAAGAATTTATTGACAGCCACAAAGAATCTTGATTCTCTTGAGGAAGACCTTGACTTTCTTCGAGATCAATTTACTACCACAGAAGTCAGTATCCTTTCCTTAAAAGGAGTGGGGGAAGGAGAAGGGTTTTTTTTTTAATTTTTATAGCATTTTTCTTATATTGTTTTTAGGCAATGTGAGGGTGCATATTTTATAAGATAATAAATGACATATTTGAAATAATACTTTGATAAGTTTGCAGATTAATGAATTTGAAATGTGAAAGTCTGGAAATAGCAAATTTACATTGGTGAATGCGTGTTTGTCTTCAAAATATTTTCCCAGGACACCTTTATAACTAGTTAAATAGTTTAATTCCATAAGCATTTATTAAGGGTCTCCTATGTTCCTGCTACTGTGCTAAGCCCTATGGGGAGTAGCAAAAAAAAGGAGTAGCAATGTCTTTCTCTGTTAGACCTGTACATGTACGTCAACAAAATGAAAATCCATAGCAAACTGTAAGTTCACATATGCAATACCAAGACAGTTTAAAGTTTGGGAAAGATGATATGGGCTAGAGTTAGTTCGAAGGCTTTGTTGAGAAGAGAAAACTTAGGCTGTTTTTAAAGGCAGTACAGGATTTAGATCAGAGAGAAGGGGATAGGGTATTTGGACAAGGGGTAAGGCAGGCATGATGAAACCAAATTCCGCTTTTCTGACCTGTATCTTCCTCCTGGTTTCTGTCACAGTCACCCAAGACAAAAACTTGGGAGTCATTCTTCACATTTCTCTCTTCCTCACTACTAAAAGTGAATCAATCACCAGTTTCTTCTCAAAATTCCCTCATAAATCTCTGCCCATTTCTGTTACTCTCATTCTGGGCTTCCAAAACCTGCAATCAGTATTTTTTAGTCTTTCCTCCTTTCAACTGTCCTTCACAGTTTCTCCAGCATGAATTTACTAAGTCACACATCATGTTTTCATTCTTCTGATTATGCACCTTATGCCACCGACCTCTTCCTGCCCTGGCTCTTCTCCAGTACACCCCAGGTTCCAGATGATCCCAGATAGTTATTCTTCTCACCCCCAAATATGCCACATCCTTTGCATTTCCACATCTTCTACTTGGAAATATTTTCCCTTATTTACCTGGGGTGTGCTTTTTTACCCTCTATATCTCAGTTCAAGCATTACAACATTCCTGAACATTTTCAAATCCTCTCAGGGTGTTTTATTGTTCCCCTGTGCTTATTTACTTAGCACTGTGCGCATACTCCTTTGTTTCCCTTGCCACACTCTGAGCTCCTCAAGTATAGAAGCTGTACTTTCCCTTCTCCAGCATGTAGCATTTGACATTTAGTGGTTGGGTAGGGGAAGGCAGGCCATTTGGGGCGTAGTGCAGAGATCATCATCTGACTGGTAATGTGGAAACTTGATCCAGCTATGAGATGATGGTGGGGGTAGGAATGGTGCTTGTGGAAAGGAAGGGATATTAAAAGTGAGAGAAAAAACAGGATCCAGTGACTTAGATAGTTATAGGAGCCAGAAGAGAGGAAACCATCTAAGATCAGTCTAACACGTTTGGAGAAATGCCATTTGTTATAGCTGGTGCTGGAAAAGATAGGAAGATGTGCAGACATGTGAGGGAGCTAGGGTGTAAGTCTCTGTTATGCTGTTTATTGGAGTCTAAGCTCCATGAGGGAAAGGGCATGTCTTATCCAGGGCTTTGTACAGTGCCTAGTCAGAAACAGAGTAGATGTTTAATAAACTGAATGCCCTGTTAAACCAGAGGGAGGGTTAGAGAGAAAATTATTGATAATTGTACTAATGTAAATATTACATACCAGGATATGGGTTGAACAGTCCATGAAATTTCATGGGTGAAGGACTATCCTCAAAACTGTTGAGTGTGTCTAGCACATATTTGTTAAATAAATACCATAGTTGACTAGATATGCTTAACAATTGTTATTTTGAGGCCTTGACTTAGTTTTGGTAGAATTTAATTTCAGTATTTTCTTAGCAATTGACATTCTAGCAAGATGTGTTAAAACAGTTTGTTACCAGTATTTGTGTCTGTGTCTTTGATTCATTGTGTGAGTGATTACTTAGTCATTGCATATGTTATCTTTAGAATTGCATTTGCATTTTCTTTGACAATTTTTGCAGATATGGCTAGGGTTTATAATTGGGATGTAAAAAGAAGAAACAAAGATGATTCTACCAAGAACAAAGCATAATGCTGGCAGTTAAAAATGTGGTTGTTTTCCAAACATGTTATGTTCAATACCCCTTTTATCCTTAAAGATTGACATAGCTTTGAATGATGTTTTAACAGCAAGAATAATTAAAACTTTTGAAAAAGATAATCACCATTTTATTTATTTATAAAAACAAAATTAATTTTGAATATTTTTTGAAATTAGCAGTATTTTTCCACGTTTCCCAGGAATGTTAATGCTGCTTTCATCATTCTTTTTGTCTGTCATAAGAAAACTTAGCTGGAATGGCCGAAAACTGTGAGATATGCTATGGAAGCTGAATGGTGGACACTAGCACAGTTTACTTTTTCTTTTTATTGGCTGATGTTACACTCCCTTGATGTGGATAAACCATTTGAGAGATAGGGACGACAGACAGTTTGGATATTTGTAAATTTGTTTTTCTTTGGTACATGTAGGACTTAATGGTCCTCTGTTGCTACTGTCTTCTATAACTGGGGTTTCATGAGTTACTGCTTAACCAATAACTAGTAGGATATTCTGGACTTTTCAGGAAACGGTCATTTGCCTTCCATCAGAGTAAGCGGGCTATTAAGGCAACACATTTTCTAAACTTAAGCAAGTGCACAGTCTTTTTGAAATGTCAACATAAGGGAGATCTTAGCTAACATGAAGTAAAATGACTCACTCAAAACTGTTGGCTAAGGTGTTTTTGTATTTCTTGACAGTTTTCCAAAACATCTTGACCAGGAATAGTAAGATAGGTGTATGTCTGCAATGGTTGAAAAGAGTTGTGAGCTGTTTTATTCATGATAAAACCTCATAGGAATAGTAAAAAAATCCCTGTGGAAAGCCATTATTAGCATAGTGGCTAGTACTGGATGATACAGATTCTGGTAAAAACACAAATGTATTATTTCATCTCCATGTAGTAAAAAGTATACTTGTACAATGTTTTGTACTTGTATTCCATGATATTAAAACAGTGATGTTAAAACTATGGCACGACATTTCTTTCCTGTTACTCTTTTGTCTTAATGCGTTTGGGCTGCTATAACAGAATACCACAGATTGGGTGGCTTATGAACAACGGAGATTTATTTCTTCCAGTTCTGGAGGCTGGGAAGTTCAAGATCAAGGTGTTGGCAGACTTGGTGTCTGGGGAGGGCTGCTTTCTGGTTCATAGACAGCACCTTTCACGTGTCCCGAAGGCCCCACCGTCAGTACCATTACTTTGGAGGTTCGAATTTTAACATAAGAATTTTGCGGTGACACAAACATTCAGATAATAGCATTTTTTTAAAGTTAATGTGGGTCTTTTCACATATTTGTAGACTTTACTTGTACATATAACATGTTCCAAGAATTTCATATATATATGATATATATATCATTATATATCACATATCATGTGTACGTATATATGATATATAAATCACATATATACACGTGTGTGTGTGTGTGTGTGTGTGTGTGTGTGTGTGTGTGTGTATGGAGGGGGACAGAAAAACCCAGAATTATTTTTCAGAGGGTGGGCCCTTGTAGTACAAACTTCCCCCACTACGTAAGTGTTCTAGGAACCCATCAGCATCAGTGTACCAGCTAGCATCGTGAGAGAGTGCATTCAGCTTCATCAAACTTTTTGGAGATTCTTTTTTTTTTTTGAGTCGGAGTCTCACTCTGTCGCCCAGACTGGAGTGCAGTGGCCACTCCCGGCCACCGCAGCCTCAACCTGCTGGGCTCCGGTGATCCTTCTGCCTCAGCCTTCCAAGTAGCCGGAGCTACAGGCGTGCGCTACCACACCCAGCTGATTTCTAGATTTATTGTAGAGATGAGGTCTTGCTGCCCAGGCGGGTGTCGAACCCGCGGGCTCAGGCAATCCACTCACCTCAGCCTCCCAAAAGTGCGGGATTACAGGCTGAGCCACCGAGCCCGGCTTGTGATTTTGTTCTTTATGGCTGCGTAATATTCCATTGTTTACTGGCTAATTTTTGATTTATTGTAGAGACGAGGTCTCGCCAAGTTGCCCGGGCGGGTCTCGAACCCGCGGGCTCAGGCAATCCACTCACCTCAGCCTCCCAAAGGGGAGGGATTACAGGCTGAGCCACCGAGCCCGGCAGGAGATTCTTTTAACGTGTTTGCCCATTTCATTATGGGTGATTTACAAGCACACCGGCCCACATCATGCTGGGTGTTCAGCAGTTTTTGACTAAAAATGGCATGACCCTTGTGCCCCACCCTTCATCCAATTTCACGCTGAACGACTTTTCTTTTTGTTTCCCTGGATGAAAAAAGTCCTCAAAGGGAAACATTCTGCCAGTGTGGAAGAGGTGAAACAAAATTGACCAGTTCAAAAACTGCTTTGAGCAGTGGAAAAAGCACCTCAATAGGTGTATTGCATCAAATGGAAAGTATTTTGAAGGTGACTGAAGTTTAAACATGTAAGAATAAATACACAATTTTTGTAAATTCTGGGTTTTTTGGGGTCCCCTCTTGAATGCGTGCATATAAATTACTTAGCAAATACATGGTCGAGCTCTGTTGCCCAGACTGGAGTGCAGCAGTGCAATCATAGCTCACTGTAGCCTCAAATCCTGGGCTCAAGTAATCCTCCTGCCTCATCCTCCTGAATAGCTGGGACTACAAGTACATATCACTGCGCCTAGTGAATGTTTAAATGTTTTGTATAGATGGCATCTGGCTTTGTTGTTCAGGCTGGTCTCAAACTCCTGGGCGTACGTGATCCTCCTCTTGCCTTGGCCTTCCAAAGTATTAGATTTACAGGAGTGAACCACCATGCCCAGCCAACTTCTAATATTTGTAGAAACAACTTAAAATTACTTTGGAAGGAATGCAGGTAAGCAAACAATTGAGAAGTTGATTGAAAAGATACCAACAGTTTCTTGATTCAGTTTTTCTTTCATAATTTTAAACTCTTAGGATTTGAGGTTTGTAAACATCTTGAGATATTGTGTGCTATTTTTTAAAATCAAATTTTATTATGGTAATTATATTGGTACAAAATGTCCCTGTTAATATTAGAACAGGAATGATTTGCTCTGAAGATCTTAATTTAAGTCCATGAGAGCCTAAGTATGAATTTTTAGGTAATTGCAACGAATGTGAAGAAAGAAAACTCTGTAGAGATATGAATTACAGGGCAAAAATTCAGTTAATCATTTAGCAAATAATTATAAACACCCAATATGTGTCAAGAATGGTATTAGGCTCCTTTAATTAAATGAAATATATTTACATCTTGTCCCTGCCAGATTGATTCTGTTATAGTGGTTTACATTTTCAGAATTTACATAACCATCCTGATTTGACATATTTTCAAGCTTAATATTAGTATGGTGTATCTACAAAACTTGATTCTGAGTGAAAAATGTGTTGGAAATGCAATGTAAATATTACTATTTTCCGTTCATTGAAGTGTTCATTAAAATAAGTGTTCATTGAAGAAAATTTAGCAAACAGGAAAAATAAAAGACATTAAGTTCTACTTGCAGTCCTCCTTAAAAAGGAATTATTTCTATGCATAGGTTTTTAAAACAATTGAAATAGTTTTTGTCTTTATAATTTTTAATTCTACTTTCTTTTAATTTTTTTCTCTATTATTGGTAAATAATGGAGCAGTTAGAAGCTTTTTCTTGTATTTAGGATTTTTCCTCAGACTACATTACCAACAATGGAATTAGGGGGTTAAAGATTATAGCATTTTATGACATGGGGTTAACTGAGAGCATTGTTTGTTTTTTTTTTTTTGAGTTGGAGTTGCCCAGACTGGAGTGCAGTGGCTGCTCCCCCGCAGCCTCGACCTGCTGGGCTCTGGCGATCCTTCCGCCTCAGTCTTCCAAGTAGCTGGAACTACAGGCGCGCGCTACCACGCCTGGCTGATTTTTTGATTTATTGTAGAGACGAGGTCTTGCCAAGTTGTCCAGGCAGGTCTCGAACCCGCGGGCTCGTGCAATCCACTCACCTCAGCCTCCCAAGGCGCGGGATTACAGGCTGAGCCACTGAGCCCGGCTGAGCATTGTTTTTTTAGATAGAACTTGTTTGACATAGGAGCTGTGAGACTGATAAGTATTCAGGCATGTTGAGAAATGAACGAAGCATTGTTAACTAAGACCAACAGGCAAAAACTTAAAATGAGAACTTTTGTTCTCATTTTAAAAGCACAGAATCATGGGTGTTCTCTTGCAGGTTTGACAATTTCCTCCACCTGTTGTTTGTTATGTAACATTTTTCTAAATTCATATTTTTTCTGTACTTGCCTTGAACTTTCCATCATACCCTGCTCCCTCTCCCCTTCCTCTTCCATTTAAAGACACTGACATCTGTAGGGAGAAGCACTTTATCCAAGGCCACACAGACTGTGTGCACAGCCAGAAGGTGAGCTGCATTGCCTCTCTTCTGGGTGAGTTTTCTCCCTCTGTACCACGACCCCTCACTCCTTTACTTAGAAGTAACTAAGTTTGGTTAAGTTGTTAATAAAGGAATATTCTGCCTTCCTCTGTATATTTGCTATTCTCAGCCCTAAACTTCAGTGATACCTTTAAGGATTTTCAACCATTTAAAAAATGTTTTTCTTTATTGATTCTAATCCTATAACCATTTGATAGCCATGTTTATGCCTGTTAGATGCTAACGTGGGATGGTTGCCTCTGGTATGCAAACTCCCAAGACCTGGAGAGGCTACATCTGATACCAGTTTTCTCAGAAGGACGTGGGATAGGCAAGACAGCATGCCAGAGGGTGGCTTTCGGCACGGTTCTTCCATAGGAATTATCACAGTGGTCCCCACAGACTGCACAAAAGAAGGGTGTAAGAGTCACCCTGGCTTTAGAAGCCATAAGGGACCACTCCCTCTTTAACAGTTCCCTGTGCGTATAGTATCCCTGGGTCCTGGCCAGGGACAGAGCCCAGGAACAAATTATAGACTGCACCGGTAGAGCCCAAGCTGTGATCACACAGCTGATGGTCCACCTTCATCAGGTTTTCAGGGTAACTGAGCTAGAGAACTAATGCAAGGTCAGTGCTACACCTCAAAGGAGAAAGGTGTTTACAACATCCTATTCAGCCTGTTGGATCTTGCATAATTGTGTCCCAGTTTTGGATACTGACTTGCTTCCTTTTTCAGTTCCTTTTATATAGTCCCTTAGCTAATAACTGCCTCTGTAGAAAAAGTAGTAATAGTTCAGATATTTTGTTTTACTTTTGAGTTGGAATCTCATTCTATTGCCCAGGCTGGAGTGCAGTGGCATGCTCATGGCCACCCCAGTGTCAGCCTGCTGGGCTCAGGTGATTCTTCCGCCTCAATCTTCCAAGTAGCCAGAACTACAGGCACACACTACCATGCCCAGCTAAGTTTTTTTTTTTAATTGTAGAGATGAGGTCTCGCCAAGTTGCCCAGGCTGTTCTCGAGCCCGTGGGCCTAGGCAATCCCTTCACCTCAGTCTTCCAAACTGTTGGGATTACAGGCTTGAGTCACTGTGCCTGGCTAGTTCAGATATTTTAAAGGGCCACATGGAAGCATTTCTATCTGGGTTAGGTGAAAGACAATAAGCCAGGAATCTCCAAAGTTTCTTTTTTTTTTGAGATGGAGTCTCACTCTGTCACCCAGACTGGAGTGCAGTGGCCGCTCCCGGCCACTGCAGCCTCGACCTGCTGGGCTCCGGCGATCCTTCCACCTCAGCCTTCCAAGTAGCCGGAATTACAGGCACGCGCTACTACGCCCGGCTGATTTTTTGATTTATTGTAGAGATGAGGTCTCGCTGCCCAGGTGGGTCTTGAACCCGCGGGCTCAGGCAATCCACTCACCTCAGCCTCCCAAAGGCGCAGGATTACAGGCTGAGCCACCGAGCCCGGCTCAAAGTTTCTTAACGTAATGGGTTGGAAAGCTTTTCTCCTTAACCCCCAATCAAGTGACGTTATACATTTAGTGAAACTTTGAAGTTATTGCATAGTACAAGCTTTTGAGGCTTATGGCCCAAACTAGACAATAACAAAAACTTCATTTTTTATTTCAAAACTTTATAACTACAACCGGTGTCATGATAGATAGGCCTGCTAATTAACCATATTTTCTATGTACTAATACTCTTCTGTACTCAGGGAGAATGGCTTACATGACCAGTTGTGAGAAGGCACCAGTTTGAGATTGGAAGTATCCAAGACTGGAGAGGTGGATTCATGTATTATGTGCAGAGTTACTTTTCTTGTTTGGGCTGTTAGCGGAAGATGGCCCAGTGTTTCATCTGCATATGAAAATTCATAGGGATTCTGCTCTGAAGTTCAACTAAGGAATGTACTTTTGTTTGTGTTCTTCTCACTCTTGTCTGATGTCAGATTTGGTTATAGCTACATTAAACTAAAAGAATGGACCTGATGTGCAGTGTTTTTGAGCAGTTTCTTTATAAAGCATCATGCTCCTTGACCATGGTTTTCTTTTTCTTTTTTTTTTTTTTTGAGCTGGAGTCTCACTCTGTCACCCAGACTGGAGTGCAGTGGCACGCTCCCGGCCACCTCAGCCTCAACCTGCTGGGCTCCGGCGATCCTTCCGTCTCAGCCTTCCGAGTAGCCAGAATTACAGGCACGCGCTACCATGCCCGGCTGATTTTTTGATTTATTGTAGAGATGAGGTCTTGCCAAATTGCCCAGGCGGGTCTCGAACCCGCGGGCTCAGGCAATCCACTCACCTCGGCCTCCCAAGGTGCGGGATTACAGGCTGAGCCACCGAGCCCGGCTGAACATGGTTTTCAAACAATTTTATGTTTCAGTTGATTATGTGACAACTCTATTTGCTTTCTGGGGGTACTTCTTATGGAGGAAGGCACTGACCAAATAGGAATTTTTTTTCTAGATTTTCTAGTTCCCTTAGACTGAGTCAGTTTATTTTCCCTAGATCAAAGCTATGGATTCTAGGGAGTAAAAATACAAAAATTAAAAAGCAAAAGGTCAAACAACCTTTTACCTTTGCCTCAATGCTCACATCCTTAGCTACTTCAGCCCGTGCCTGAGTAAGATTGGGCAATAATTTCTTCTCAGTCAAGTGGTTCAGTGTTAGCTTAAGAGTAAATTTTTAAAAATTTATTTTTTAATTGACAAGTAAAAATTGTATATATTTATAGTGTATATGATGTGATATGTGTATATATTGTAGAATGGTGAAATCAAGTATGTAACATGCATTACCTCACATACTTACCATGTTTGAGGGGGCTAAGAATACCTAAAACATACCTTCTTAGCGAATTCAAATGTAATACAATATATTGTAATTTAACCATAGTTGCCATGATGTACAACAGATCTCTAGAACTTATTCTTCCTAACTGAAATTTTGTGCCCTTTGCCCATCCTCACCCCAATTCCAACATTCCCTGGCTAGTAACTCATGTTTTACACTATTCTATGGTTGGTAAATGATGTGGTTTCCCTATTTATCACTATCTGACATGCTTCGTATTTCATTTATTTGTTGTCTGTGTCTCCATCCTAGAATGTAAGTTGTCTGAGGGCATGAATTTTTGTTCCAATTTTTACCTGTTTCTAGTACTTATAGCAGTGGTTTACATATAGTGAGCATTCACATATTGCATACATGAATGAAACCAAACCATTGTATAAAACTGGTCTGTTATGATAAAATATGGTCAAATGTTTAAAAAGAAGTCTGGCCCCTTTAAGAAAAGTATATGAAGACAAATGTCCTTGAAACTGCTGTTGGTGTGAAAAAAACATATTCATAAAATTGCTGTTGGAAACTAATAGATATTTAAAGGGCAAAATTTGATAATTGGTCTGAAATGTGAAGCTTTATTGGTCTGAAATGTGAAGGGAAAGGTGAAGTTGTTTTTTTTTTAAGTTGCAGTCTCACTCTTTCACTCTGTAGCTCAGGCTGGAGTGCAGTGACACACTCATGGCCACCATAACCTCGACCTCCTAGGCTCAGGTGATCCTTCCACCTCAGCCTTCCAAGTAGCTAGAACCATAGGCGCGCACCATCCCACCTGGCTAATTTTTTGTTTTTTAAAAATTTGTTGTAGAGATGAGGTCTTGCCAGGTTGCCCAGGCTGGTCTTGAACTCCCGAACTCAGGCAATCCTCTCACTTCAGCCTCCCAAATTGCTGGGATTACATGTGTGAGCCACCACACCTGGCTAGGTGAAGTTTCTTAACTTCAAGATTAATTCTTTCCATTTTGATTTGTCAGTGTCTCTTTGAAATAAAACTTATTTTCAGGTTTCAGCTCTTTTACCTCTCCAATTAAGAATAAGTTTCTACCTTCAAAGAGCTCATGCTTTTGTAAGAAAATCAGTTACAGTAGACAAAATTATAATAAAAGGTGATGTCTGCTCTAACAGAGGAATATATGTTTGCATTCCATATGCAATTTTTGCAAAGCAGAGACCTTTTAATATTATTTAAATCAGGTGGATAAAATTTCTAAGAGGTGATATTTGAATTGGGTATTTATTGGTTGAGTAGGAATTTGCTTAAAATTCTCTGAAAGGGAAAAACATTTGATGTCAAAGGGAGCAATATACAGGGGGTGCCAAAAAAATGTATACATATTTTAAGTATGGTATTCGGTCAAAAGATGGCATTAATCAAATGATTGTTAGCATTACCGTGTGACAGGACAAAGAAAATGGCAGAAGCACAGTTGAGTGAATGTCATAGTACATATTGCTACCGTAATTTAATTCAACTTCAAAAAGTAATACATAGATAACATCTCTTAGAATGTATACACTGTTTGGTACCCTTGGATATAAAATAGTGTGTGTGTGTGTGTATATATATATATAATATAAAGCCTCAAACTGTGAAAATTGCATTTTTATTGACTAGCAAGAAGTATACCTGTCTCTTCTGTGGTCTTTGTATTAATATTTGTACAGTGATTCAGTTGTTTTTCTTACTGAGTTTTAAGTCTTCTTTATATAGTGTAGATACAAAGTCTTTTATCAGATGCTGCAAATATTTTTTTCAGGTCAGTGGCTTTACTTCATTTTCTTCATAATTTGAAAAGCCAACGGTTTTCATTTTGTTGAAATCATTATCAGTTCAAAAAACTGTTTTTGTCCTATCTAAACTTCTATTTGGTTTCTTCTAGAAGTTTTCATTTTAGCTCCCACATTTAGGATTGTGGTCTACTTTCAGTTAATTTCTGTGTGTGCTGTGAGGAGGGTTGGGGTTCATTTATTTGCATTTGCTTGTCCAATTCTTTTGGCACCATTTGTTTAAAATGTTATCCATTCTCCATTAAATTACCTTGACACCTTTGTAAAAAAAAATTGACTAAAATTTCACTTGTGAATAGGATGGAGGAAGCACACTTCACTAGGCAGAGTGCATGGAACAGCTATTTGAAGACGCTGAAAAGAAAATATCAGAGGCTATCAGGAAAGAGCAACACAATTTGAAGTACCACTGAACCCGCAGTGAGTTTACCATTTTTTTCCTCCAGTTTTCCTGCTATGTGGCCCCTGACAGAGCACAACAGAGCTGGGTAACTGAAGCCCCAGATTTCTTCCTAGAGCACTCAAAAGGGAATCTTCAGGGATGTAGAAGAACTGGAGAGCAACACCATAGTGTTGATGATGAATCCCCCAAGCTCCCATCTGAGCTGCACATGCTTGGATGTATTCTTAATCAGCACACGGCAGACGACTGCTCAGTTCCCAGACTGGCCACCAGGTGGTACACGAACACAGAAGAGATCTGAATGGCTCAGCAAAGGCTTTGAAAGAAGAGCTAACAGGGCAGGCTGGAATGTATGGCCTGGATTTACCCAGGTTGCCGGCTAAAATAAAAACATCAACATTCTCCATAGGATCTCAGAATGTTTAGGGTACAATAAAAAATACCTTGGCTTATGAAGAGCCAGGGAAATATTCATTCACATGATAAAGGATGAAGAATGTTCTTTGAAAACACTGATAAAAATAACAAAAGAGAAAACACAAATGCACCTGCTACACATGTGAGAGGTTTCTAGCCACCAATACAGATTTTAAAATTATGCTAAGTACAACTGTATGCCAACACATTTGGAAATCTGTATGAAATGGATGATTTTCAAGGAAAACAAATTACCAAAATTTATCCTTGCAGATATCTCAGGAAAGATAATTCCAGATAGAGGGAAGAGCAAGTACAAAGACCCTGAGGTGGGAATGTGCATGGTGTGTTTGAAGAACAAGAAAGGAATCCATGTAGCTGAGGGGCAGAAGGACAAAAAAAGAGGGCCAGCACTAAGAAACAAGGTTACAGACATGATGAGATGGAGATGGAATTTATTTCTAAGGGTTCTTCTGCAGGCTGTTGGAAGGGCTTTGGGTTTTAAACCAGGTAAAACGGATAACCAGTGGAGAATTATGACTAGATGATTGTTTTTAAATAACATCTTATCAAACTATTGGCTGCTGTGTGGAGAATAGGCAATGCGTGGGTTGGGGGAATGACAAGAGTGGCAGCAGGAAGACCAGCTATCACAGTAGTCCAGGCAACTAGTGATAGTGTCCAGCACCAGTGTGTTAGCATGAAGATGGTGAAAAGTTACCATATTCTGGTTATACTTGTATGGTAGAGCCTTCACAATTTCCCCAATAGATTATATGTGAACTATGAAAGAAAGGGGTCAAGGATGACTCCAAGATTTTTGGCAGGAGTACACAGAAGAACAAAGTTGCCATTTACTAAGGAGGGGAAGGCAATGGGAGGGACAGATGAGGGAGGAAGATTAGGAGCCTGATTTGGGACATGTTAAATTTGTAATGCCTGCTAGACATTCAAACGGAGATGTTAGGCAGGCAGTTGGTTATAAGGGTCGAGAGCCCATGGGAATGAGACACGTTGCAGATATGAATTCATTGACTTATAGATGGAATTTATAACCATGGGATTGAATGAAGCCACCAAGGGAATTAATATAAATGAAGACAAGATGATCAAGCCCTGGGGAACATTTTAAGAAGGAAATGATAAACTATATCAAATGCTGTTCCATTGTTGATTTTTCCTTCCTTCTTTCCCTCCGTTCCATGCACTTGCAACTATAAAAGTGATAAAGCTGCACAGAACTTCGCCTACCTATGCCCACACTCAGAATCAAACAGCTTTCCCATTTTTACCCTCCTTAAATATGTATTATCAATCCTGGGAAATGTGATGAACTATTGTGTTCCAATCTGGACCCCACACTACATGTGATCCCAACACAAAAATCAGGCGATTTGCGAAAGCTGAAGCAATTTAGCCTGTAAAGAAGACTTTCCAGGGAAGACGATAGTTGTAATCAACTACCTGGCAACAGAATTAAGATCCTTGATTAATAATTGCAATGATGATTTAGACTTGACAGAACCAACTTGTGGCATGAGCTGGCCAGGAAGTAGTGTGGTCTCAATGACTTTTGATTTGATGGTCACATAACTTTCAAAAATCATATTCTCTTTCTTTGAGATACTGGTGAATACTGCCGTGCACAGTATATGTCATATCTTATTGATGTCCTTGGTAGTGGTTGCTACACTGTAGTGACAGATTCTGGAAATAGCTACAACACACTTGGAATCTCACAGTCACATAATCAATCATTTTACTAAATACAAGCATATTTTCATTCACATACAGCTAAATAAAGCATTTTTCACATTTCATTACAATGCACAACAAAGTGGGGAAAAGTATACAGTACATTTTATTCTGGAATATGAGACAATCTAATCCAACATGCAGTTGTGGTCTTTGTTACAAGTTAGTTTATCTTTTCTTTACCTATGTAGTAAAATAGCTTCTAAAGCTTTATCCTTAGTATTATATTAACACCTGATTTTTTCACACTTATTTTCTAAAACCCACTTATTGCAGTGACAACAGTACTGAATTCTACTAAAATGATTTTTAAAGTTTCTAGAACTTAAGCAATTAAGCTCAGCCACCTCTGCTGGATCTATGCTGAGTATTTTTAAACCTGCCTTTAAAAATGCCAGGAATGGGAAAAGTATATGTATAATGAATTTTAGTCAAGAAAATTGTAAAGAAGTTTTGTTTCTTTCATTTTTTTGAACTGACAAGAATCCAGTCAACTCTCATTTATCCACTGGATAATCTTGCTTTCAGAATCTTCTAAACATTAATTAACTGTAGCAGTTGATGAAACTTTATGTTAACCCAATTTGCCATCTTTTATTTGCCCTTTACAACCATGAAGGTGGCAATTTAATTACCCCACTCAAGCCAGTTTGTGTGAAATGTACATGGAGAAGATGATCAGTTCACCTGTAGTTGATGCTGTGAATTGGTCCAGTGTGGTTTGCTCATCCCACTTGGGGCATAGGTGGCAGAATAGTCTTCCATGATTTTTCATTATTTGGCTTCTTTATTCTGGCTGAAGCAAATGTCCAAACTTTCAGATTCAGTCACATTCATACTGAAGTTCAATACTATATCTCAAACCAATTTGCCATTCTTAGGCTTTCCTATCACAATGGATATTAGAAACCTGACTCTAATCAGAATAGGTTTTTTATTGTGAAAAGTATGGCTTTTGCCTAGCTGAACTGGCTACAATCCAAAAAGTAATTTAAAGCATCACATCTCTTCAAGAAGATAATGGAACCTTCAAGCCAGCCATTCAAATTTGCTGATGCAGTTTGCTGTGTGTTCACCTGAGAATTAAGAGCTGACTCTCTAGAGTAGACAAGAACTCAGTATACGTATATAGCAGACAGGTGGCCAAGGTCATTGTGGGGTGAGTATTTTATCCTCATTCTACTCCCCATTGCTGCATTTGGTTCCTTTCAATAAAATGTCTATTGTGTTTCAGTGATAAGAACACTTATAGCCCACACAGTTCTAATGTGTTTTTAGTTGTGCAATTACTCACTTGTTTAAAGCCCTCTTGTCAATAATACCTGAATGGTCTTTACCTCTAATTTTTTCCCAGGTTCCCTCAGGATAATAGCTGAGTTGTAATCAATTAGGAAAACATATCCTAACATGTAGAGAACATTTATTTACAGTCATACATCTTCCAGAGTAAACAAATCCATAATTGTTTATTCATCTGACAGCAGATGATGCAGTGAAAAGAAAAGAACTAGGAGTCAGGAGTCCTTGACGTTGGCCACGTGATTCTCCTGACTCTTAGTTTAGTATCCTGTAAAATGGGGGCAGAACCCTCATGGGCCTGTTATGATCGAATAAGTAGCTCAAGTAACTATAGCTTGTTTGTCATAGTGCCTCCAGTTCAGCAGGTAAGATGAGTGAGTGCTTGCCTTAGGGCTCTTTCCAGAGGCAATCCCTGTGTTGTTGTTGTCAGGGCCTGAAGACTCAGGTGATCTATATACTGCTGGACTAGTCACCAATGCAGTGAAACCCCAGGCATGATCAGAGGAGGAAGAGAGTGTGATGTTTGGGTTACAGTATTTCTCTCTTCTCCGTATAGGGTAATTTGCATGGGACAATTTTTCTCACATACTGGTATTCCTGTCACAAAGGTGTGCATTTTCTCAAATGTGATGATAACTGTGTAGATTGCCTGCTTTTTCATATTCATATTACTTTTACTCAAACACCAGACCTTGAAGGGGCTTTAGCAAATAGCTGGTCCATGTTCCTTATTTTACAGGTAAGCTGTTAGAAGCTAATTGGTACCCTTTAACCAAACCCAGCATACACATTTGATGTAGGATATTCTCACTGAATATGGTGATCTCATAGTCTTTTTTTAGTTATGCTAATTGTTCCCAATGTGATACATTTTCCCCTTTACATATTTCTTTATGTTTGTGACCTGTGAATGAGCTGAAATACCAAGGAACGGTTGTCCTGTCTGTAGGTATGTTTTCCTGGGACCTAGCTGCCCAAACCCCAGGCCTTTAACTTGTGGTCTGCAAAGCAGCCATTGCCCAGCTTCAGCCACAAAACAGTGCCTGGCCCAGCCCACGTCAGCAATTCAGTCCCTTGGTGACAGCACCCAGGCTCCCCCATCCACCTGCACGCAAATCTGTCAGAGTTCCCCCTGAGAAGGAGGCTCACTTATCCAAATGGAGGTTGAGTTCTCTTCAGTTACACAAAGATTCTAATTGTTTCATTCACTTTTCAGTTCAGATAGGAGAGCATGTTTTGGAATTAAAGGACTGACTAGCACAAACATCTCCTCTCTGATTTGACAACCTCTTCTGAAGAGTGAACCACATTTGGTACAAATCCACTCTTCACCCCTTCCCAGCCCTCCTGGATTGTAATCTCCCCCCTTTTAACCAGCTCATATATGTCTCTTGTCAGGTCTGTGAAGGCTTTCTCCACATTAATGGCATCTCGGGCTGACGTTTCAATGTACTTCATGCCGTATGCAGCAGCCAGTTTCTCAGCCTCGTGGCGAGTCACTTGCCTCTGTGTATCCAGGTCACACTTGTGACCCACCAGAACAAATACAATTTGGTAGGGCTGAACATGTACTTTGGTCTCTTCTAACCACTCATGGACATTCTGGAAGGACCTGCGGTTGGTAATGTCAAATAAGAGAAGACCACCTACTGAGTTCCTGTAGTAGGCACGAGTGATGGATCTAAAACACAAGAAAGAAGCAAAGAGTGAAGGCCAGGCCCAGACTCCGACATGTCAGTGAGCTCAGTATCTCCTAGTGTTCCTGGCCACTAGCACAGTCCTTTAGTAAAAGTGATTTTCTTTTTCATTGTCTTAAACAGTGGAACACAAATGCCATTCCCTAATAGTAATGATATTTGAGTTTTCAACTGGACAAAACTTGAGATGACATCTTCTGCAGATAAACTCTCATGCGCCATTTGCATTTTCTCTCCATTCAGCACTAGAAAGTGACCCTGGGAGATGCCTGAGTTTTATTTTCTGCCTTCAGACAGAACCACCACTAACTCTCCCACCCCCAAATCTGAATAACTGTTGGACTTTCTCTTCTGCAAAAGCGGATACCTGAGTCACAGGGTTATCATGAGGTAAAATGAAATAATGGATGGTAAGGTGTTCTATGACATGGATAACTCCTTACAGATGCTAGTAGTCGAAACAGGATTTTAAAAAGATAAAAATGAATTCATGATAGTATCTTGAAATATACTCCACTTTCCCCATTTATCATGCTTTTCCCTTTCCATTACTGTTATTGTTATGCTTAATCTAACAGAGGTCCTCAATCTCTCCTGCAAGGAGAAACACAGTTTTGTTTTTTTATTTTCCAGGTCATGTGGGAACGGGAAAAAGAGGGATGATGAAGAGACCAGGGGCAGAGTGCCTCTCAGCTCTACTCCCTGACACATTTCAGAGAGGTCAGCTAAGGGGCTACCAGCTGGGAAAAACTACCCAAATAGCCAATGCTGCTCCTTGAGATAATATTATTTGTTAAATCTTTGTAATTAGAGTATTTCTAAAACCTATTATACACATGCTGTACATTTTAAGCAGAGGAAACCTCACATATTTTAACTTCTTGACTTAAGGACCTCATTATAAATGCTTAGAGTATATTTAGAGCTTATTAGAGGATGTAGAATTGTTTGCTTCTACGTAGAATCACTTGCTTTAGACTACTGAAATTTTTTAAAACATCCAGGGAACTGTAGTCCAAGCTAGATGATAGTAAAGCTAAACTTTACAAATGAGTTTAAGTCTCCAGAGCCAGGTAAGTCAACCCTTGGGACTGAAAACATCTCTAATTCGTTTATATTTGAAGACTCATGGAGAATGGTAGGTGTACCAGAAAATTAGACATGAGCAAAGACTTTGATTTGTTAAAAGATTGATTCAAGAAATCAGTAAGATCCACGGCAGAACTCTGGAATATATTACATTGTTTGTGAGTATTTAGCAAAGAAAGTGACAAAGCCCTTTATAAGCATGACATAAGGCTACATAAAATTTCCCCTACATCAAAAACAAATAATGTGAAAAGACAAATGACAAACTGGGAATATATCTCACAACATACATGACATAAAGAGGTTAGTATTCTTAATCTGTAAAGAACTCTTTCAAATCCACATTGCCTAATAAATAATAAGTAGTGGATATGAACAGCTGTTTGTAGAGAAAGACACCTCGAGAAAAACATAAAAGATACATTTCTTCACATGAGAAATGCAATAACAAATTCAAAGTGAACTTTTATACAAGGGTATTTGCCACAGTGTTATGTTTATGGAAGTGAGGAGTTGGAAACAAGTTTGTAATTATCTTTTCCCTAGCTCTTTTCAATTAGCTAACCAGTACTGTCTGGACACAATTAGTTTTCAATAGATACATGATCAAAACATGAACTATTGAGTCTTCTTGATCTGCTTCCTGCTGCTCTACCTGACCTTAGTTGAAACTGTTCTCTGAAAAGTTTTCTGTGTACACTGTGCTTTCTCTCACTTTTGTCTTTATACATGCTGTTTCCTATCCCTGGGCGTTTCCTGTCTTTGCTTGGGTAGTCATACTCATCCAGTCTCATCCTCTCCAGTTAACCTTCCTTGCTCTGTGCTCATACGTGTAATTACAAGTAATACATGCTACAAAAGAAAAGCAAAGGTTTGTGAGAGAAAATTAAACATATTCATTGATTACTCATTGTGTGCCAAGTATTACAGTAGGGAGTGGGCATACAAATTTGAACAAGACCTTCTTTTGTGTAATTGCTAATTATTGATTTTCCCCAGCTGTGCTAGCACAGAAGTTCCAAAAGGTAAGGGACTTTGTTTTGATTACATGGCATCCCCTTGTGTGAGTTTTCTCAGCTGTTTCCCCAGAAACAAGCCCGGGGTCTGGCACACAGTAGATGATCAATGAATGTGTGCTGGTTGCAAGAAGGAATCAATAAACTCATTGGTATCTGACTATTTTCCTTTATGTTAGGACATATGTCAGCATACACACACATAGACACATAGACACATACACTCATCGATATAGAACACAATATACATGTATCTGTCTGTTACATTAGCATGACCTGGGAAACATTTTTGAAAGTATGCAACATAGGGACTGAGATTGATGAATTGCAATGATCAATTCCAGCTAGTTTATTAGCCACCAAGAGGCGGGTTGGTGGAAGCAATATGTGTTATTGACCGGCCTTCCCTGCCAGGTCGCTTCTTTCCCTTCCCTGAACTCCCGATTAGCCAAAGGTGGGCTTCAACAGAACCCCCGACCCTCGATGTCGCCCCCCGGACCTCGAGGAGGACCAGCAAATCCTCTCTCCCCGGGGGCTGTGCAAACCCCGAAGACCCTCCCACCGCTCGCGGGCCCGGGCTGCGCTCCCACCTGAACCTCTCTTGACCCGCGGTATCCCAGATCTGGAGCTTGATGCGTTTTCCCGGCTCGATCTCCACCAAGCGGGAGAAAAAATCCACCCCAACGGTGGGGTCTGAAACCTGGGCAAAACGACCCTCGGTGAAGCGGCGGATCAGGCAGGACTTGCCCACCGTGGAATCCCCGATGACAATGAGCCGGAACTGGTACAGCCAGATGGCCTCCATGGCAGCGGCTCGGCAGGTCTCCTCGGCCTGGGCCGGGGGCAGCGTGAGGGGGCGCCCCGCCGAGGCCTGGGAGAGCGCAGCTCGGCCGGATCTAGCTCAGCAGCGAGCGCATCGCTGGCCTGGGCGCCCGAAGCGAGGTAGGCCCAGGCGCCGGGAGAGCGGAGGGATGGATGCTGCGCTCGCAAAGGTGATGAAATGGCAGCAGCATCAGCACCACGCACTCTGACTCATCACTGACAACCGGGTTACTGTAATCCCCCGCGTAGACGCGGCTCCCGGGCCACCGCACTGTCTGTAAGAGGAGCGCACACGAAAACCGCCGCGAGAGCACCGTGTGGACTTCCTTCCTAATTACCCCACACATGCTCTCTTCTTAATTTAAAATTTTCTCTATTGTAGTACCTTTTCATGGAAACTAGCGAAACAACACAAAACGGAAAGCACATAATTGTATATCCGTCTACATTTCTATGCATGCATAAACATATAAACATTATGTGTATGTATTCCCATAAGCATTTATTGCTGTTTGTTTTTACAAAAATTAAATCAAACCGGAGGCTTACTATGAAACTTGCTTTTTGCAATTAATAAAGGTTTATACACATGTCTCCATTTCCAGCTCATTTTCCTTTTGTCATAACAATGCTGCAATAAAGATTACTTCAAGTGTAGCCACAAATACTTGATTTCTATGAGCTACAGTCTTAAAAGAGGAATCATGAATTTAAAGACTATGATTATTTGTAATTTATTGATCATGGACATTATACTATACAAAACTATTTAGCAATTGAAATTCTAGCGAGTGATGTGTGGAAAGACCATTTCTCTACATTACTTCAAGCATCACGTGTTTTATTTCTTCTTATTTCTTGTCGATCTGGTGTAGTTAAATAAAAAGATATCTTATTGCTTGATTTTACAGTCCCCTGACTACTAATGAGGTCAACACCATGCCTTGTACATCAACTATTCGCATTTCATCTCCTGAGAATTCTTTTGTATTTTTCTGTTATCTTTTATCATAACCTTATTCAATAAAAAATTTATGACTTATTGATTTCTAATTTCATTCCACGCGGTCAGAAAACATACTTTGGATTGTTTCTATCGTTTTACATTTCCTGAGGTTTCTTTTATGACATAGTACATTTTCCATTCTGGAGAATTCTCCATGTGCATTAAAAAAAATGTATATTCTCTTGTTGAGCGGAGTGGTACGTGGGGGGACCAAAAAAAAATACCAGAATTATCTTTTGAAGGGTGGGCCCTTTGTAGCACACTTGGAATTTTTCCTCCAGATCAGATGGTCAACCAAAGTTTTTATCTGGAAGTTTGAGAAGGTTGCATCACAGTGTGCAGAAGAAACGTCCCAATTTGTGGCAAACAGGCTCTTCCACCATGACAAGGCACTTGCCTGCACCATGCTGAGTGTTCAGTGGTTTTTGACCCACTCTCCCTCTTCACCCAATCTCGCCCTCGAGCGACTTTTTCATTTGTTTTGTTTTGTTTCCCCAGATGAAAAAAGTCCTCCAAGATAACATTTTGTCAATGTGGAAGAGGTGAAACAAACAAACGGTAGAAGCACAAAGGCATCAAAACTGACAAGTTCAAAAACTGTTTTGAGCAGTGCAGAAAGCGATTTGAGAAGTGTGCTGTGTCAAATGGTGAGTATTTTGAAGGTGACTGAAGTTTAAACATGTAAGAGAACACATTTTTTTATAAACACATTTCGGCTTTTTTGGGTTCCCCCTCATATACATGTCTGTTATGCCTAGTTGGTTTATAAAGATTTAGACATGCTTTCCACTTCCTTGTTAATTTTCTGTGTAGTTGTTCTATATATTATTGAAAGTGGAGTATGTCGTCTCCAAATATTTTTATAGAATGATTTTTTACTTTAACTGTCAGTTTTTGCTTCATGTATTTTGGAACTCTGTTATTAGATGCATATGTATTTGTAATTTTTGTGATTTGTATCTTCCCAATAGATTTTTTCCCAATAGATTTCCCTTTTTTATTATAAGTATAAAATAGTTTGTTTATTTATGGGTTACATGTGATGTTTTGATACGAGCATACAAAAACAAATAAACCAGTTTAAAAGTGGATAAAATTCTTAATAGACACTTCTCAACAGAAGACATAAAAATAGCCAATAAGTATATAAAATTCCCAACATCACTAATTATTAGAGAAATACAAGTCAAAACTACAATGAGATATTATATCACCCCACTTAAGATGGCTTTTATCCAAAAGACAAGCAATAACAAATGCTGGTGAGGATGTGGAGAAAGGGGAACCCTTGTACACTGTTGACAGTATGTAAATTATTAATAGTACAGTCACTATGGAGACCAGTATGGTTGTTCTTTTAAAAGCTAAAATTAGAAGTATCATATGATCCAGTCAGTGATCCTACTGCTGGATATATACAGTAAGTCCCCTACATACGAACATTTAAATTGTGAACTTTCAAAGATGCAAAAAGGCGTTTGCATGTCCAATCATGTAATCAGTAAGTTAGTTCACCTGTCTTTCATGCATTGGCACGTGAAAGAACATTTGCCCACAGTTTGTTCATGATTTTCATGAATTTGATAAGGTGGATGAGGAGTCGGAAAAGTCTTCTGCTGGAGGTAGAGGAAGTAACTAAAGAACCAGACAGGTTCAGGACGCACGAAATGGCAAGGGGGTTTTCTTTACTTGAGGCGGCACTGTTAGTTTTTGAGGCGCAAGACATGAAAGTAGAACAATACACAAAGGTTGCAGTAGCCATTCATAATGCAATCTATTGCCATCTATGACGAGAAAAGGAGCTATTACCCAGGCAGCACTGAATCACAATATTAGTATTTATAAATATCCAAGATACAAAAGTAACATATTGTCCATCAATAGATAAATAAACAAAATGTGGTACATATACACAATACAATATTATCTTGTCATAAAAAATGAAATCCTGTCATTTACAACAACGTGGATTAAACTGGAAAACATTATGTTAAGTTAAGTAATCCAAGCACAGGAAAACAAATATCGCACGTTCTCATTAATATGTTTGTATGTAAGGGACTTACTGTATAAACCCAGCAGTGGGATCACTGGATCATATGATACTTCTAATTTTAGTTTTTAAAAGAACCAACCATACTGTTCTCCATAGTGACTGCACTTTTAATATTTTACATCACCATCAACAGTGTACAAGGATTCCCCTTTCTCCACATTCTTACCATTTATCCATTTTTCTTTGGTTGTTGGTGTATTTGAGGCATTATTCAAGAAATCTTTGCCCAGACCAATATGCTGTAGTATTTCCCCAATGGTTTCTTCTAGTAGTTTTACAGTTTCAGGTTTGACATTTAATACTTTAACCCGTTTTGATTTGATTTTTTGTACATGGTGAGAGAGAGAGGTCTGGTTTTATTTTTCTGCATGTGGATATCCAGTTTTTCCAGCACTGTTTAATAAAGAGACTATTCTTACCCTAGTGTATGTTCTTGGCACCCTAGTGAAAAATGAGTTGACTGTAAATGCATGGATTTATTTCTGTGTTTTCTTTTTTGTTGCATTGGTCTATGTGTCTATTTTTATGCCAGTACCAGGCGTATTAGTTACTATAGCTTTGTAGTATGATTTGAAGTCAGGTATTGTTATGTCTCCAGTTTTGTTCTTTTTGCTCAGGATGTCTTTGGCTACTATGTGTATTTTGTGGTTCCATTAAATTTTTGTATTTCTGTGAAGAATGTCATTGAGTATTTTGATAGAGATTGCATGAAATCATACTTCATGAAGATTGCTTTGGGTACTATGGACATAACAATATTGATTCTTTCAATACATGAGCATAGAACAGCTTTCAATTTCTTTGTCATCAATTTCTTTTATCAGTGTTTTATAGGTTTCATTGTAGAGGTCTTTCACTTATTTGGTTAAGTTTATTCCTACATATAAAGTTCATTTGTAGTTATTGTAAATGGGATTACTTTTTTGGTTTCCTTTTCATATTGTTTGCTGTTGGCATACATAAATACTACTGATTTTAGTATGTTGATTTTGTATCCTGCAACTTTACTGAATTTGCTTATCAGTTATAATAGTTTTTTGGTAGAATCTTTAGTTTTTTTTGTAAATAAAAGATTATATTGCCTGCAAACAAGGATGCTTTTACTTATTCCTTCCCAATTTGGATATTCTTTATCTATTGATCTTGTCTAATTTATCTGGCTAGGATTTCCAGTACTATATTGACTAAAAGTGGTGAAGGTGAGCATCCTTGTCTTGTTCCAGATTTTAGAAGAAAGACTTTTGCTTCCAGTTTTTCTTCATTTAGTATGACACTAACTGTTGGTTTTTCATATATGGCTTTTATTATGTCAAGATATATTCTTTCTAGACCCAGTTTTTTGAGAGCTTTTATTATGGAGATATGTTGTATTTTATAATATGCTCTTTCAGCATCAATTGAAATGATCAGATGACTTTTGTCCCATATTTTCATGACAAGATGTGTCACATTTACTGATTTGCATATGTTGAAACACACTTGCATCCCTGGGATAATCCCATTTGGTCATAATGAATGACCTTCTTAATGTGTTGTTGAATTTAATTTACTAGTATTTTGTTGAGAAACTTTGCATCTATATTCATCAGAGATATTGGCCTGCAGTTTTTGTTGTTGTTGTTGTTGTGTCTTTGTCTTGTTTGGGTATCAAGGTAATACTGCCCTCACAAGTCTGGAAGCATTCCTTCCTCCTCAATATTTGGGAATGGTTTGAGTAGGATTTCTATTTAAATGTTTAATGGAAGCCGGGCTCGGTGGCTCAGCCTGTAATCCCACGCCTTTGGGAGGCTGAGGTGAGTGGATTGCCTAAGCCCACGGGTTCGAGACCCGCCTAGGCAGGCAAGACCTCATCTCTACAATAAATAAAAAAATTAGCCAGGCATGATAGCGCGTGCCTGTAGTTCCAGCTACTTGGAAGGCTGAGCGGAAGGATTGCTGGAGCCCGGCAGGTCGAGGCTGCGGTGGCCGGGAGCAGCTACTGCACTCCAGTCTGGGTGACAGAGTGAGACTCCAACTCAAAAAAAAAAAAAATGTTTGATGGAGTTCAGCAGGGAAGCCATCAGGTCCTGGGTTCTTCTTTGATGGGAATTTTTTTTATTACTGCCTATCTCATGACATGTTATTAGTTTATTTAGGTTTTGGATTTCTTCACAGTTCAATCTTGCTAGGCTGTATGTCTAGGAATTTATCCATTTCTTCTAGGTTCTCCAATTTGGTGCACACAGTTGCTCATAATCATCTCTAATGATCCTGCATATTTCTGTAATATCATTACATTCTGTAATGTCTGCTTTTTCATCTCCAATTTTATTTGGATCTTCTCTCTTTTTTTCTTAGTCTGGTTAATAGTTTGTTAATTTGACTTATCTTTTCAAAAAACCCCATTTTCATTTTGTCCATCTTTTGTCTTGGTTTTTATCTCAATTTTATTTTGCTCTCTTTTTTTTTTTTTTTTTTTTTTGAGTTGGAGTCTCACTCTGTCGCCCAGACTGGAGTGCAGTGGCTGCTCCTGGCCACCGCAGCCTCGACCTGCTGGGCTCCGGCGATCCTTCCGCCTCAGCCTTCCAAGCAGCTGGAATTACAGGCATGCACAACCACACCCGGCTGATTTTTTGATTTATTGTAGAGATGAGGTCTCGCTGCCCAGGCGGGTCTCGAACCCACGGGCTCAGGCAATCCACTCACCTCAGCTTCCCAAAGCGCGGGATTACAGGCTGAGCCACCAAGCCTTCTACTAATTTTGTGTTTCACTTCTTCTTGTTTTTTGAGTTCCTTAGGATGCATCATTAGGTTATTTGAAGTCTTTCTACTTTTTTAATGTAGGAATTTATTGTCATAAACTTTTCTCAGTTTTCTACTGCTTTTGGTTTTTCTTATAGGTTTTTGGTATTTTGTGTTTCCATTGTCATTTGTTTCAGGAAAATTTTAAGTTTCCTTCTTAATTTCTTCATTGATCCAATGGTCATTCATATTGTTTAATTGCCATGTATTTGTATTGTCTCCAATGTTCCTATTATTTTTGATTTCTAGTTTTATTCCATTGTGGTAAAGAAAGATACTTGATATAATTTCAGTTTTTAGAAAATTGTTGAGGCATTTTTTTTGTGGCTTTATATATGGTCCATCCTTGAGAATGTTCCATATACTGAGGTGACGACTGTATTATTCATCTGTTGAATGAAATGTTTTGTAAATACCTATTAGGTACATTTGGTCTATAGTACAGAATGGGTCTTTGTTCCTTTGTTGATTTTCTGTCTGGATGATCTGCCCATTGTTGAAAGTGGAGTGTGAAGTTCCCAGCTATTATTGTATTGGCGTCTATCTCTTTCTTTAGTTCTAATAGTATTTGCTTTATATATCTGGGTGCTTCAGCGTTGGTTGCATATTTACTTAAAATTATTGTGTCATTTTGCTGAACTGACCCTTTTATCATTATACAAGGGGGGAACCCCCAAAAGAGTGGAGCTTTTTAGCATAGGCTTCTTCCATTGGATAAGTGTTCTAGGAACCCATCAACATCAGTGTACCTGCTAGCATTGTTGTGAGAGGCTGTGTTCAGTTTCAGTGACTTTTTTTTGGAGATTTTTTTCAACATGTTTGCACATTTCGCGATGGGTGACTTACATGAACAGCCTGCCCACACCATGCTGAGTGTGCAGCAGCTTTTGACCAAAAATGACTGGATGTCTGTGCCTCACCTTCCCTATTCACCCCATCTCACCCCAAGTAAGTTTTTTTGTTTCCCTGGATGAAAAAAGTCCTCAAAGGGAAACATTTTACTGAGATGAAAGAGGTGAAACAAAAAATGGCAGAAGCACTAAAAAGCAACAAAACTGATGAGTTAAAAAACTGTTTTTAGCAGTGGAAAAAGCATCTTGATAGGTGTATTGTATCAAAAGAAGAGTATTTTGAAGGTGACTGAAGTTTAAACATGTAAGAATAAGTACACATTTTTTAATAAATAAATTCTGGGTTTTTTCTTGATCTCCCCTCATATAATGACTTTCACCATCTCTTTTTCTTTTTAGCTATTTTCTTGAAATCTATTTTATATCAGTATAGCTACTCCTGCTTTTTATTTCTCGGTTTCCATTTGCATGGAATATATTTCCATTCTTTAATTTTTCAGTCTATATGGGTTTTTATAGGTAAGGTTTCTTGTAGGCAGCATGTGATGGATCTTCTCAAGTTTTTAAAAATCCATTCAGTCACTATATCTTTTGATTGAAGAATTTAGTCAACTTACATTCAATGCTGTTATCGATAGGTAGGAAACTACCACTGCCATTTTGTTATCTGTTTCTGGTTGATTTCCAGTCAGTTTTTTCTTGCTGTTTTTACTATTTTCTCTTTGTCTTTGATTTTCAGCATTTTTGCCATGATTTGTCTGTTTGTAGCTCTCTTTATGTTGACCTTACTTGGCGCTCACCAAGTTTTCTGTGTAAGTTATTGTTTTTCAATAAATTTGGAAAGTTTTCTGCCATTATTTCTTCAAATATTTTTTCTGCTTCTTTCTCTCTCTCTTTTTCCTTCTGAGACTTCTATTACACATATGTTGGTGCACTTGATGGTGTCCTACATTTCTCTTCTGTTCACTTTTCTTCATTCTTTTTCTTTCTTTCTGTGTTTCCAGCTTGCATAATCTCCATTGGTATAACTTTAAGTCTGCTAATTCTTTTTTCTGCTGGTTAAATCTACTGCACAGACTTTCTAGTGAATTTTTAAATTTCAGTATTTTCCAACTCCCTGTCTTTTGGTTATTTTTTTCTAATATTTTCTATCTCTCTATTGATATTCTCTATTTGATGTGATCATACTTTTCTTTAGTTCTGTGAACATATTTATATTTTATTTCTGTCTTTTTCTGTTAAATCCAAGATCTGTTCACAGTCATGGGTAGATTGTGTTGCCTGTTTTTTTCCCTAGTGGATGGATCATATTTTCCTATTTCTTTGCATGTCTCATAATTTTTTTATTTGGAACTGGACGTTTTTGATAATATATGGTAGCAATTCTATCTACAAGTCTTGTCTCCTCCCTTCAACCTAGAACTTCTTATTGGTTTGGATTTTTTTAAAGAATATTTCAATTATATTGGTGAGCCTTTCTCCCACAAATGCAGAGCTAAACCCCTGCAACTTTATGCCCACAATTACCCTGAAATGACAGTAATATTTGTAGGCCTCTCTATCTTTCTTCTCCTGACCATATTTAGCTGTTAAATTCCACTAATTGACCCCTGATTGTTCTATTGTTTTCAACAAATCTTTCATGGCATAAATTGTTCTACATACTAATACAAATAGTGGTTCTTTTGAAAAATAGGTTTTGGGGTTCATTCCTGATATTCTGACCCCAGGAGGGCTTCTCCACACTGTCTGATTACTAGTTCTCTGCTACCAACTACCTGGCCTACAGCTTAGGCTGTATCTCCATTAACAGCATGAAATTCCTTTCCAGTGCCTTTTACCACAACCTTCGCTGTTCTTTTTTTTTTCCTTTTTTAATTTTTATTTTAAAATTGTGGGGTACAATTCAGAGTTAGGTATACAGATATTTGTTGTGCAGGTACCCTTGTTGATGAGGTGTGCCCCCTTTCCCCAGGCAGTTCTTGAGAATGCCCTTAGGTTTGAATTTCTCCATGCTCTGTTGTAAATGAAATCGGTTCCTTTGGAAAGAGTTCTATCTGCTTTATGGCCTGCTTATTCCAGCAGGCAAAAATCTCTTAGCTAAGGCTCTGAGTTGGGTGAGGGGACAATGGCAAACTTCTCTCTGAATGGCACCCCTGTTTTGGAACTGAGTACTCATTAGGGGGCATCAGCCTGAAGTGAAGCCATTATCTCATGAGCCAGGAAATGGTGATCAGGGCTCTAGTCTTCTCAGCACTACTCAACTGCAGTCACATGGGATTCAGCCTCAGCAACAAGTTCTAGCTGGCAGAAGGATGGGAGTTGGCGGAGAGATGCTTCGTTGAATGTAAATTTCCTTTATGCTTTGGCTCCTTTTTTGTCTTGCTAAGGAAGAACTTCCAACTTCATAATAAAATTTTATTATTTTATTAAAATACCTTCATAAAAGTATTTTTCAAATTTTATTCCAATTTCTTTATATATGTATATACTTATATACTATTTATCCATTTGAAAATTTAGTTTTGTGTTTTATGTGAGGTGGAAGTTTAGTTTTGTTTTTTCCCGATGGGGAGCCAATTATGGTACTCCCAATTTATTAAACCATTTTCCATTCATTTAAGTATTATTGTATGCCATTAATTCATTTATCCAACAAATATTTCCACTCTGTGCCTGGGCTGTTCTCTGCTTTCATGGACCTTGAATTCTAACGGTGTCTTTTCACAAAGGAATTAACCCTTCTATAATCAATATTAGTTATTAAGAAAATTAGTCCTTCCATAATCAATAGTTCTTCATATTACGTATTTTAAAAGTTAAAAATCTGAACTAGCTAATACATAGTTAATGTTTTTATCCCTTGAAAAATGTACTGTTATCTGTTTACAGAGTTTCATATTTTTTATTTGAAAAATAGTGTGACCAGTTTTAAGTATGTTAAACAGTACAAGTAACCTTTTCTTTACACCAATAATAAACAAACAGAAACCCAAATAAAAAGCACAATTCCATTCACAATAGCCACACACAAAAAAGAGAAATACCTTGGCAGCCTCCTAACCAGAGAAGTGAAAGACCTTTACAATGAAAACTACAAAACACTGCTCAAAGAAATCAAACATGAAACAAACAAGTGGAAAAATATCCCATGCTCATGGATTGGAAGAATCAACATTGTGAGGATATCCATCCTCCCTAAGGCAATCTACAGATTCAATGCAATACCCATCAGATTACCAGCAACATTCTTCTCAGACCTAGAAACAATAATACAGGAATTCATATGGAAACACAAACGACCAAGAACAGCCAGAACAATACCCAACAAAAAAACCAAAGCAGGCGGTATCACATTACCAGACTTCAAACTTTACTATAAAGCTACGATAATCAAAATAGCTTGGTATTGGTACAGGAACAGGTATATATACCAATGGAATAGAATTGAGATTCCAGAAGCTAAACCTCAATTTCTCAACCAACTTCTCTTCGACAAAGCCTCCACCACCTACCACTGGGGAGAGGAGAACTTATTCAGTAAATGGTGCTGGGAAAACTGGCTGACCACATGCAGAAGACTCAAACAAGACCCCTATCTATCCCCATACACAAAAATTAACTCTAAATGGATCAGAGACCTAAATGTAAAATCTCAAACAATAAGAACCTTAGAAAATGCAGGACACAACCTTATGGAAATTGGAAGTGGCATCCAATTCCTGAACAAAACTCGAAACCCACAGGCCACAAGAGATAAGATAGACAAGTGGGACCTCATCAAACTGACAAGCTTCTGCAAAGCCAAAGAAACCATCAAGAGAGCAGGGAGACAGCCTACAGACTGGGAAAAAGTATTTGCCAACTCCAGGTCTGTCAAAGGCTTAACATCTTGGATCTACAAGGAACTCAAATGTGCTGAAAAGAAAAAATAAACAACCCCATTATAAAGTGGGCAAAAGATATGAACAGACACTTCACAAAAGAAGACGTCCGAGCAGCCAAGAGACACATGAAGAAATGTTCAATCTCACTAATCATCAGGGAGATGCAAATCAAAACCACACTGAGATACCACCTAACTCCAGTCAGAATGACAATTATCAATAACTCAAAAAATAACAGTTGCTGGAAAGGGTATGGCAAAAAGGGAACACTTCTACACTGTTGGTGGGAATGCAAACTAGTACAGGCTCTGTGAAAATCAGTGTGGCAATTCCTAAAAGCTCTAAATATCAACCACCCATATAACCTCGCAATCCCCCTACTGGGAATATACCCTGAAGAACTCAAATCACTCTATCAAAAAGATACCTGCACACAAATGTTTATCACAGCATTGTTCACAATAGCAAGAACCTGGAACCAACCATGCTGTCCACCAAAAGAGGAGTGGATTAAAAAAATGTGGTACATATACACGATGGAATACTATGCAGCCATAAAAAATAACAAAATCATGAACTTTGCAGCAACCTGGATGGAACTAGAGTCAGTAATACCAAGTGACCTCTGAGTATCACATGTTCTCACTCATATAGCGGACCTTGAACATCCACCGTAATACTAAAAAAAAAAAAAAAGACTGACAGTGGTGGGAAACTATGGGGGGGGGAGGGAAAGGGAGGTAGGATTAACGGTAGTCAATATCTGTCTGGGGACGGGGAAACACCCCTTATCAACAAGGGTGCCTGAATGAAGCATATTTGTATACCTAACCCTAAACTGTACCCCACAATATCAAAATAAAAAATGTCAATTAAAAAAAAAAAGCACAAAGTAGTTTCAGAATTGCTTTTCCCATATCCCTTCAAACAACAAATCTAGTAAAAACTTTAAGAATTTTTTTTGCTGGCTATTCTGTTTTATTCTTTAAATTAAGACTATACAGCCAATAAACTGTGTTCAAAAAATACACCGTAGAGTTGTAACTGTATCCCTCATCTTAAAAAAAAGATATAGCCGGGCTCGGTGGCTCAGTCTGTAATCCCGCGCCTTTGGGAGGCTGAGGTGAGTGAACTGCCTGAGCCCGCGGGTTCGAGACCCGCCTGGGCAGGCAAGACCTCATCTCTACAATAAATCAAAAAAATTAGCCGGGCGTGGTAGCGCGCGCCTGTAATTCCGTTACTCGGAAGGCGGAGGCGGAAGGATTGCCAGAGCCCAGCAGGTCGAGGCTGCGGTGGCCGGGAGCGGCCACTGCACTCCAGTCTGGGCGACAGAGTGAGACTCCAACTCAAAAAAAAAAAAAAAAAAAAAAAAAAAAAAGATATTTTCCCCAATTTTCAATGCACAGGAGCAATGTATGAAACACTGAGACAATGTGTTCTTTGAAAGTTTGGTAGAATTCCTCTGTGAAACCATCTGGAAGTTGATACTTTTTGTGGGTAGTGCCTTAATAATTTTCTCTATTTCTTTTACAGAGACTGGTGTTTCTTTAATTTTTGATCTCTGATGGAGTTGGTTTTGGTAATCTTAACTTTCCTAGGAAATTATTCCTATCATCTAAGTTTTGATATTTATTTGCATAAAGTTCTGCAAAGTAGTCTTATGTCTTAAATTTCCCCATTGTTTATGTTGTACATTTTTACTTTCTTTGTTTTCTTCTTCTTTTTTTTGAGTTGGAGTCTCACTCTGTTGCCCAGACTGGAGTGCAGCGGCCACTCCCGGCCACCGCAGCCTCGACCTGCTAGGCTCCGGCGATCCTTCCGCCTCAGCCTTCCAAGTAGCTGGAACTACAGGCCCGCACTACCATGGATGGCTAATTTTTTGATTTATTGTAGAGAGGAGGTCTCGCCAAGTTGCCCGGGCGGGTCTCGAACTCGCGGGCTCGGGCAATCCACTCACCTCAGCCTCCCAAAGGCGCGGGATTACAGGCTGAGCCACCGAGACTGGCTCTTTGTTTTATTCTGATCAATGTAGGTAGTGGCTTGTTTTTGTTATTCATTTTTTAATAAACAAGAATTTTGAATCACTAACTAGCACTATTTTTATTCTCTATTCCATTAATTTCTACTTTATTTTCATTAGTTCATTTCTTGTATTCTTTTACTTATTTTGTTGTGCTTTTTTTGTTTGTGTGTTTGTCTCTTTTTCAAAATGGACTTTATCTTTAGAGAAGTCTTAGGTTCCACAAAATTATGCAAAAAGTACAGAGATTTCCCATCTATCCCCAGCACACACACGTATAGCTTCCCTGTTATTAACATTCTCCACCAGAGTTTGCTTCATTTGTTACAATTAATGACTCTACATTGACACATCACAATCACCCAAGGTCCACAATTTACATTAGGATTCGCTCTTGGTGTTGTATACTCTGGTTTGGACAAATATAATGTGTCACGTACCTACCAAAATGGTTTCGCAGCCCTAAAAACCCTCTATGCCCCACCTACTCCATCCTTAAAAATCCCTGGCAACCACTTTTTAACTCTTTCTGCAGTTTTGCCTTTTCCAGAATGTCATATAGTTAAAACCATACAGCGTGTATTCTTTTCAGACTGACTTCTTTCACTTAGTAATATACATTTATGTTTCTTCCATGTCTTCTCCTGTCTTGCTAGCTCAAGTTTTTTTTTTTATGTTTCAAGATCCTTTTGGATCTTTTAAAATATTGCATAAAAACACATAGCATAAAACTTGCCATCTTAACCATTTTTAACATTTCAATTGAGAAATGTTAAGTAAACTCACATTGTTGTGAAATTTTTCTTAGTTTTTTGAGCCCAGTATTAATTTATTGTCAATATTTTATTTTTACTGATAGTAATGCTTAGTGTTATAAAATCTCATCTGATCACTGCTTTAAATTCATTCTATAAATTTTAATATGAAGTGTTTATGTTATTATTTGTTTTAGAAATGCTGTATTTTTGGTTTGTATTTTTTTCTTTAAATCAAGAGTTCTTTAATTGAAGGTTTTTTTAAAACTTAATTTACAAATTTATAATTGATGCATAATAATTATACATTTTATGGGATACAATGTGGTGTTTCAGTTCATGTATACACAGTATAATGATCAAATTGGGGTAATTACCATATTCATTACTATAAACATTTGCCATTTCTTTGTGGTGACAATATTCAAAATCTTCTCTCTGTTATCTTGAAACATACACTATATTGTTTTTTGCTGTAATCATCTTACTGGGCAATGAATACTACAACTTATTCTTCCTGCCCAACTGTAACTGTAGCATTCACCAACTCTTTCAATGTTCGCTTCTTTTCCTTCCCAAGCCTCTGATAACCACTATCCTACTTTCTGCTTCTATGAGGTCAACTTTTTAAATTCCACATGTGTGAGATCATGCAATGTTTATCTTTCTGTGCCTGACTTATTTCACTTAACATAATGTCTTCCAGTTTCATCTGTGTTGCCACAAATAACAGGATTTCATTCTGTTTTATGGCTGAATGGTATTCCATTGTGTATAGATATCACATTATCTTTATCCACGCATCTGTTGGTGGACACTTAAGTCGATTCCATTTCTTGGCTATTGTGTATAGTGCTGCAATAAACATGGGTGACATGAACATACTTTAAGTATGATGTAAATCTGTAAAAATAGTTTCTGTTAATGAATTTCATGGCATATTACTGAGAAGCTTTGTTCTTTAAAATAAAAACTTTGTTCTTTGATCTTTAAAAAAAACTTTACTTTTTGAATCATATTAGTGAAAATGAAAGGATTTGAGCTGTTCAGAGAAGCCACAACCCTACTATTCAGTCCAGGTGCCATTTCTCAGATCAGGGGTCTTCCAACAAAGAGGGAACACTGCACTATACTTTTCTAAGATATTACTTTTTACTATTTTATAACAAACACAAACAATGAAATATAGTATAAACATTGTTTATTTCCCCTTTCCTCACTGATTTCAAATGGCTTGCTTACTCAGTAAACATTAAAGCAGATAAATCTAAAGCTATACTAATGGTGTTTCAAAGGTTACACATTATCAAGTGTATTCTATCAGTTATAACTTACTAGTCTATTGCATTTATTTTGTCACGCCAATAAGAGGACTTATCACAAAGATTATCAACATGATTACAATTCTTTGCCACTTAACTGTACAATATACATTTATCTTGACTCTAGTTTTAAAGGACAGTACTTTGGGCTTACTCATTGATTTACTTTTCTTGGAATCTACTGAAACATGACTTCTTTTAAATTTTGTGTAAGTTGTACCCTTCCTCCAAAATCTATAACAACCCTGTATTTTCTTTTTGTGTAGCTGCACTTATGTTTGTATTTCTCCTTTGAGGGAGCAAGAATTAAGTTTAACTTCTGTTTCCAGATATGAATGTTTTGAGAGTACTTTAACAAGTGAATCTTAATACATACAGTAATGTAACATTTTAAATTTTATATGGAGTTTTGTAATTATCTTCTGAGGACTGTGTACATTATCCTTTTATGGACAACAGCAAGACTTTTTAGTCAGCCAAATGTCTTACTTTCCTTCTTATTTCTATGAATAAAAGATCCACTTGACTTTGCTTCTGATTATGTTTTTTAAAATTATGTTTTATTTAATGATTCCTTCCTCATTTAACAGTAATCTGGTCACAAAGGCCATATTCTCATCTCTGACTATGAGGTAGTAGTATTTCTAGGTGTCAAGTGTTGTTCTAAGACCAAATTGTCTTGATCTATTCCTAGAACTGATTTTTAAAGTCATTCTTTTAAAATTTGTCTCCTTGATATGCTCATTCTCTGATTTTATTGTTCATATCAGAAATTTATGTATATATTAAACAAAAATGTGAAATTATTTTTTATTTATGCGAAAATGTTTCTAAAGGAGCAGATTGAAATTGTGCTTTTACTTATGTCATTTATAAGTTCAGTCATCTGTTTAACTTATATATTATGCATTCTAGGAATTTAAGAAAAGGATAAAGGATTTTGATGCTTTCCATGTCATTCAAGATTGCAGTGGTTTGCCATAGGAATAAAGAAAATTAAGTGAAAACACGAAGACCTGTAAAATATACAGCGAACAGACTGTTTATGCCTAACAGAAAATATAGAGTTCCTTTTCTTAAGATAGTTGTATAGAAAAAACAGTATTTTTCATATTCTTATTTCCAGAAAACTTAATATGGCTACAGGTAAAATCTGATAACAAAGAGAGTTTTTTCTTCTGTAAGAGCTGTTCTAACTGTTCTGTTTAGCCACACTTGCATAAGTATTTTCAATTTCTTTGTCTTCAGGACACGTGTGGGTAAATTCTTCACGGCCATAAGCATTGTGGAGATAGCGCCAGACTCCTGAGAATTCTGCTGGAATGTCAAAGTCACGGTATTTCTTGGCAGCAACCTAAGATTTTGAAAAAAAGGAAAAAAGAAGTTGGTAGTAAAAGGCATGAGTAATATGCCTACTATGTAGAAACATCTCAAAAGTCAAGATCATCAAAGACATCTTATTGACACAAAAAGTACTACAAAATAAACTTAAAGAATCTTGGATTAACTATTTTAATGTTTTATCTAAAAATGTTGGCAAAACTATATGCTTACAATTATGTTTATATTGATGCCATATTTAATTATGAATAATATAAATGTATTTAATATAAATAATATGGTTAAAGGAGGGGAGTACAGAAAAGGAGAACATATGTACCACCACTAGACTAAGAGTTTATTTAGCTGAGGATTGTTTTGGCTATTTTTTTTTTTGAGTCAGAGTCTCACTCTGTCGCCCAGACTGGAGTGCAGTGGCACGCTC